>NW_005842509.1:827120-830779 GCF_000455745.1 Alligator sinensis | reverse complement strand
CTGTGTTAGGTTTGACCTAGAAACCACTACACATAGCCCAAGCAAAAGTCTCTGTTCTGTAACTAATGCTCAATTGCAATGATAAGGAGAAGACAGTCTTAGATAAAGGAGACTTGAAAACAAAAACAGAATTAGTGGAGTAGGGCAAAGAGCTGATTTAAATATTAAGAGTCACACCCCTAGGTGGGGAGAAAGTATGCTAATGAAACATACATGTATGGAAATGAGATACATAGCTAAAACACAGGTATAGAGACATGCTCAGTAAAGAACTCCTTGCGTCACTCCCTTATAACCAATTAGCAAACAAGAATGCTTATGAAGGTCCAATACTCCTGTATAAAAGATGCTCATAATTAAGAATCTGTGTGCTTGTTACGTGAAATTATTCCGCTTGCACCTTGTATTGCTAGCAATAAATCTTTATACTTTCACCCCTGGTATCTTTATTGGCTTTTGCATACCGGGCACGATCCCAGACTTGAGCTGGGGCTCAACAATATGTATTAAAAAAATTCATATTTCTATATATGTAGAGCCCTGATTAGGTTCTGCATGTTTAACTAAGTTTATGTTCCATAGTGAAAACTTTGTATATCCCTTATGTGCATACCCTCATTAGTATGCAGAGGGTATGAAGATCTGAAGGGCTGCTTGAGCAAAAGGGATTCCAGGGTGTGCCTCCCTACCCAGAACTTACTGGTGCAGGTAATAGAGCCCCTAGATGCCAGTCCTGGGTGAGACTACCTTCCCATGTGACTGGACTAGGTAGTAGTTCTCCAGATTGGTTTGGCACTGACTATGACTCTGATCAATTCTGAGATACAGTTAAAAGTTAATAGTTAAGGTTTTGCCTGGATGCCTCCTTGCTCCCTTTTTTCCCTTGTAACAAACCTGTATTTGGGGTGATCCAAAGTGGGTTTTGCCCTGTAATCTCATCATAAAACAGCTCTTTGTTCATAACAATGTAAGTAGCACACAGGTCCGGAGGCTGGCAGTTGACAGGTTGGCACATAAAAAGCAAGCTTTGGGTCAGGAAATGCGGTGTCCAGGCTTTTCCACAAAGTTTGCCAGAGGTGATGACATGTTTCGGAGTGACTCGGAAAGGATTTTGCCTGATAATCCCATCCAAGACACAGCTCCTTATTCAGGGCAATGCACTGATTACACAGGCCTGGGTGCTTTCAGTTGTCAGGTTGGCATGCAGAAACTGAGTTTTGGGTTGGACAGGACTCTGCCTAGTCTTTTTAGGGAGAGTTCCCCAATGGCAGAGGTGTGTGGCTTGCGATGACCCAAAGAAGGTTTTGCCCCATAACTCTAACCCAAAATAAATTCCTTATATAAGGCAATGTACCTAGCATGCAGGTATTGATGGGTGAGTGGCAGGTGGCAGGCTGGCACTCACGAAACAAACATCAGGTCAAGCAGGGACCTGCCCGGGCTTCTTCCAGAGAGTCTCTGGGTAGTGGAGAGGAATGTTTTGGGGTGCTCCAAAAAGGATTTTGCCCCATAATCCCAGCCCCAAATCAGCTCCTTATTCACAGGAACATACATATCACAGAAATGTGAGGGCTGTCAGTTGGCAGGCTGGTATGCAAAAACCAAGATTTGGATTAGGTGGTGTCCTGCCCAGACTTCTTCAGGAAAGTCCCCCCGGTGATAGAGACATGTGGTTTGGGGTGCTCTGAAAAGAATTTCCACCCTATAACAAGAGGGCTGTCCCAGGGCGTGTCTAGACATTGGCCCACCCACTTGTCTAGGGCAATCTGCCCACCTGCCTCAACTGCTATGCCTTTGATGTATCAATCTGTTGTTTTCAGGTGGGAGGCTGCCTATTTAATTGTCCTTATGCCAAGGGCACATACACAGCTCTGAACCTCCCCTTAACCATGCCCCATGCCTCGCAGCTGGCATCCATGTGCAAAAACTCCCCCAGCCCCTTAACTGGGTCTCACTCAGCCTCACCCGGCCTAAACTTGGCCTCGCCCAGCCTAAACTTGGCCTCAGGCATCCTCAGACTCACCTGGGCCTCAATTCACATGCCCCGACACTGGGGCCTCAACTCCCACCAACTCTGGGCTCCTAGCCCTGCACTCAATCTCAGGCTCTCTGCCCCGCTCTGGACTCTCTTGACTCCCCCACGCCAGGGCCTCAATCCCACACCTCTGGAACCTCCACACCTGGCTCCTTCGTGAGCCTCAGGCCCCACTCAGTGGACTTGGGCCCTGTGCTTTTTTCTCGGTATGTGCTCCCCTAGCCTTTCTCCTCCACGGGGGTTGAGGTTTTTTGGCGCCCCATACCTTCACTAGGGAGGCACAGGTGTGGCATTTCTTGGAAGCTGCCCTGCCACAAGGTCCACCATACCATCCTCCCCAGCAGGGTGTAGTTTTAGGTCATGCCCCAGGACCAGGAACCTCTTCCATCCCCAGAGTTCCTGCCCTTTACCTCCAAACTGTTCTCAGAGCAGTAGCCAGCTGGGTAACGTTGCTCTTTTGGCCCCCTGTAGCAACTGCCCACTCTGCTCTGGGGTCTAACCTTATACCAGGCTCCAAGCCTCTCCACCTCCTGCCTAACATGTGACCATTTGATTGGGCCTGCTCCCACCTGCAGGCTGCTTACCCTTTGAGTGACAGGCACAACCTATGCTTTGTGACACATCCATGACCCCAGCCCCAAATCATCTAATTCGGTGCTATGTGAATGGTACACAGCTCTGGGGGGCCATCGGTTGAGAGGCTGGCACACAAAAACTGAGCTTCGGCTTAGGCAGAGACCTTTCAGAATTCTTCAAGAGAGTCTCTAGGTGGTAGAGATGTGTGTTCTGGGGTGATTTGGAGAGGATTTTACTTGCTAATCCCAGCCCAAATTCAGTTCCATATTCAGGGCTAGGTACAGAGTACATAGGCCTGGGGCTTGTCAGTTGTCAGGATGGCACTCACAAACCAAGCATTGGGTTGGGCAGGACTCTGCCCAGACTTCTTCAGGAGAGTGCCCTGATGCCAGTGGCATGTGGTCTGGCATGACCCAAAAAAGTTTTTCACTTGTAATCTGAGCCCAAATTCAACCTGTTATTCAGGCCTGGGGTCCTGGGAGTTGGCAGCCTGGTACTCACAAACCAAGCTTTGGGTCAGGCAGAACTTTGTCCAGGCTTCTTGGGAGAGTCCCCTGGTGCCAGAGACATGTTTTGGGGAGATCTGGAAAGGATTTCCATCTGTAATTTCAGCTCAAACCCAGCTCCTTGTCAGATATGGGGGCTTGTGAGCTGGCAGCCTGGCACTCACAAACTGAGTTTCAGGTTGGGCAGGACTCTTCAGGAGATTCTTTTGCTTTGGGGTGACCTGAAAAGAATTTTCACCTGTAATCCCAGTCTAAACACCATTCCTTATTCAGTGCTATATACATTGCACACAGGCCTGAGGGGCCATCAATGGGCAGACTGGCACACAAAACTGAGCTTTGGATCAGGCAGCGCCCAGCTCAGTCTTATTTAGAAGTGTCCCCTGGTGGTGTAGACATGTGTTTTGGGATGACCCAAAGGAGATTTTGCCCCATAATCCCAGCCTAATCGCAGGTCTTCTTTCAGGGCTATGTCCTTGATACAAGACATTATTTTACATTTTTATTATTAAACTAGCCAACTGCCTGTCAAGAATGATGGG
>NW_005842509.1:817590-827103 GCF_000455745.1 Alligator sinensis | reverse complement strand
GGCTAGGATGGAGTGCCGCCACCTAGCACCCTATGCTGCCGCTGTTCTGGGGCCAGCAGCTCCCCCACCCTCTGTCCCTGTGTCCCCACCATCATGGCAGTGCTTCACTGCTGCCAGCTCTTGTTGGAATGCTTGTTTACACTCTGATTGACTGTTTGTCAAACAGTCAGAGTGTGAATAAAGCATTACAGATGGACAGACAGACAGACTTAGGCTTTTATAATATTAGAATATACATTTTTGATTAAATACTCTTCAGCCTGTGTAGTTCGCTACTAACAACATTTAATTGTGTAAGGATTATCTTTGAAAAAAACCCCAGGAACTAACTTCAGCCTCATGCCTAAGGGGTGTCCATGCTCTGTGCTCCTCAGAAGGGCCGCTGCATTGTTCATAGGGCAGCCCAATAGCCTTGCTACTTGGAGTCTTTATTAGTACTCACAGGGCGTATCTACATGTGCCACTATGGCGCCATTGTTACCGTGCCATCATTTAGTATTTCCTTTGGAAGAGCTGAAAAGGAAGTATTAAATGATGGTGCAATAACAGCTTGTACTGCTCTGTGCCAGTGGCACATGGTTATTTTTAGTCCCTACATTGCTGTAGCAATGCAGTATAATGAGGGAGTGTGTCTCTGTAGCATGTTTTTTTGCCTGTGGACACTGTGTCATTGTAGCATGTTACTATGGCAGTGTAGCGTCACATGTAGATGTTCCCAGT
The DNA here is from genome assembly GCF_000455745.1 of Alligator sinensis. Lineage (NCBI taxonomy): Eukaryota > Metazoa > Chordata > Crocodylia > Alligatoridae > Alligator > Alligator sinensis. The sequence continues at coordinate 826,383 of NW_005842509.1, read as the reverse complement.
GTCTGGCTTCAGGCTGAGACAGAGCAGAGAGTAAGTGGGGGGACACCCTTTCTTTTGTGGACAGAAAGCAAAGCTGGAGTGAAGGCCAGAATTGACCCTTGTCTAGCTTCACTTCTTTCTTGGAGGGCGACAGAAAAGTCACTGGTCAATGGGGTTCTTAACTTGGCTCTAAAAGAATTGTGTAGGCAAGTGCTGTGCATGGGTTTTGCATCAAGGCCTTCACAGATTTAAGCACCACACATCTTCTGTACCCAAGAGTTTCTAGCACATAGAACAGCTAAAGGGCAAAGAGATTAGCCAGGCTATATTATTTCCATCATGCAATTACATCTAGTAGGTTTGATCCATTTTCTTCTTGGAAAGAAATGTCAGGAATTATAATAAACTTGCTGATAACCCTGACTGAAAATAATATCTGGAAGCAGCTGTTCTTTTGATTTTCCTTTCATTAGCTATGTTTTCCTTCTATGTCACAATTTTCTTTTTAATATGACAGTCTCTTTTTAATATGAGAGTCATCACTCTCTTTTCCCCTTAGTTAATAGGGAGGCCCAGGGAAACAACTGGGTGTGATGAATCAATACCAGTGCTAGTGTTGACTGGAGTTTTATTAGTCTTAAGGCTCCGATGAAGACAGATTACAAAATCTACCCAGGAGAGCACACTATTCACCAGCAGACTTTCTCTATGCCTGAAGAAGGGTGTTTGTGCCTGAAAACTTGCAAAGAACAATATTTCCAATTACTTAGTTGGTCTAATAAAAGATATGGCATCTACCCAAAGAACCTTGTCTGATTACAAAATCAAGAATTTGGGCAGCTGGCAGCGGAGTGAGAGACTTAGTGCTCCTTATATACCTAACAGGTGGAAGAGGCAGCAGCCCACCAAGCTCCAACCCACCTCCAGTGATGATCAGGGCACCTTATCTCTCCAGCCCCCTGCAGACCCAGCATCCACTGAGCATACAGTACAGGCTCCCCGCTTCCCTCCCTCCCTTCCCCTCCTCCTGGGGAGAGCCTGTGCCTGTGGCTGTGAGTAGGAGTGGCTTTGGCAGCACCCTCCTGCCTTCCTGCTGTTTCCCGGTGTCGTCGTCGGCGGCGGCGGCAGCAGCAGCCTGGTGTGGCTGGGCGGGCAGTGGAAGCTTCACAGTGCCCCCAGCGGGAGAGGTGGGTTCCCGGGGTGATCAGGGCAGCGGAGTGTATGGGGGGAAGGGACGGTCTCCATGCACCCACCCGGGGCAATGGGTCCATGCAGGGTTTTTGAATGACACTCTATCTTTGTATTGGGTTGCCAACTCTCTTTGTATCTATTCCGGGTGGTTTACATAATAGCTTACAGCACGTAGACTTTACATCAGGAAGACAAATGCTCATTACTTTTACATTTTAAAAACCCACTGAACTGCTGTATAAATCAGATTAAACTTGTAATACTTATTTTAATGAATGCCGTATCATTGATCCAGGTGACTCTCAGAAGTCTCCTGGAGATTTATGTCTAATTCCTGGAGACTCCAGGGCAATCCTGGAGGGTTGGCAACCCTAGTCTTGTGGGGGGTCTGCAAAAATAAATTAAACGGTTCATTGATTAACAAGTCCACCTAAGTGAAGGAGCAATCTGGTTGGCGACCCCCCGCCCCCGTTATGATTTTCAAATTTTACAGGGGGGCTCTTGTCTCGGGGGTGGGGGGAGCTTAGTCCCCCCCTGAACTTCCCCTTAATTTGTCCATGTCACCAGTGTTAGGCGCTTGTCCCCTTCCTGCTCCTGTTCCCCTCTAGCCTCAGTGGTGGGAATCCTGCTGTATGAAGGCACTGTGTAGGTTAGGAGGCTTGTCACGATGGGGAGCCAGCAGCTGGAACGCGAGGGAACGATGGACCTGCTGAATCAGTAGTCCACAGGGCTTGGGTGGGGTCTGTCCTCACCATTTTAAGCCTTCAAACAGCCAGAAATGTAGTTTCATTTTCTCTTTCCAGTATTGCCAGGAACATGCCTGCAGGCTGCCCAAGAGACTGCTGGCTATCCTAGAGAAGGGCTGGGAGGGAGTGCACCCCCCCTGCCTGACCAGGGGGTAAAAATCCTTCTCGACCCTAAATATAGTGCAGTTTGAGATGTCACTTGGGAAGCTGTAGTTAGTGACCCTCCCTTGTCTGAGATGGGTCTGGAACTTGGACCCTAGTCAGGAGGGTGGAAAACCTGCCGCAAGAAAATGTATAGCAATTCAAGTGCTTGTTTCCATATCAAATGGAGTCAAGCAGTGACTGAGGAACGAGGGAGTGCTACCACAGGAAGCTCAATGCGCTTGGAGAATTTTGCAATACACTCCTGTCTGCAAACAGTTGCACCAAGCACAGAGCTCTTCTACTAATGAGCTGACTTCTTGCAAGCCAAATGGAGTCCCTTTTTGTTGCACAGAGCTCTGTGCATGAACAGAGGAGATAAGAATTTGCAAGAAGCACACCCAAGAAAGATACACTGATTAAGTTTCTGGGGATCGCACATGAACTCAATTAGAATTGTTCTATTAGGGAGGAAAACCTGGAGGTGCGTCTCCCCCATCTGTGGAGCCCTATTAACTCAATGGTGCCATTTATTTGCTTTGCCCCACTTCCTCTTTCATTCGACCTTGTGGTGACCTTAAATGTCTCCACTGTACATCTCAAATCTCTTATTGTAGATATTTGCTGTATGCAGGATTAAAAAAATTGAACTGTGATATTTCTTTGTTAATGGATCAATCTTACTTTTTAAAAATGGTATTTCTTCAGATTTTTTATGACCATTACTTCTGGAGGATGCTCCTTTTTGCAACTGGATTTCCAACCTAGCAGATTTCTTAACTGATTGGAGGCAATTAAATGGAATACATTTTTAAAAGGCTGGGGTGAAATACATTTAATTAAATCCAGCACAAAATGGAGAGATTACATTTGCAAGCTGCATTTGCAGTTGTGTAATCAGTTTGCATTACTTCAGTCTTATGAAACAACGACCTAACAGTGAGTCATAGTTCACAAATAAATTGAAAAGATTTGGGTTCCTTAACACAATGGAATAACAATGAATCAGAAAGGCAAGTAATGATACTGGACCTGTTAGACCAATCAGAGAAGGTTATTTTTGTATAAATGTAATTCTCCCTCCAGAACCCTCTGTTGTGAAATCCTACAAGACTTTGTCTTCTCTGCATTTTATCCATGTAGTTTACATATGTATGTAAAGTAACTGGGAGAGGTAGCAAGATAATATGGATGAAATCAACAGCAGTATGGCATCCTGCTCCAAGTACTTTTCTCCATAAAATAGCATTATTTTTCCTAATGCTGAGTTAAGACAGGACAGCGGGTAAAGAGCACGTGCCAGACTGAGGTGAAAGAGGAAAACACACTGAATTATTTGCTTCTTTGAGAATATCTCTTACTATCAAGAGCATTTGTCTTCCCATTAAGCCACTTCACAGCTATGGACTCTTCCCTGCTATTGGACACCAAATTTGCTAGCATGGCTATTTCTGTTTGGGGCCTGGCAGGAGATTGCACTTGAGTTTACCAGATAGAGGTCTTGCTATAGTGATTCAAGCATTTATGACCTCCAGGTCTGGTTTAGTACAACTCTTATCTAGGAAGGAAGACTGCTCTGAAAAGGTCTAGCTAGTACAAAATGTCATTGCATAAACATAAATATTGCACACTACTATAAATGCATTTCCCCAGAGTCAGAATCTTGCTAGTTCTCTACTGAATACAGAGAGCAGTTTAGTCTCTTTACCCTAATGTTTAACGAGATAAGGCTAACATCACGTTCAGAACTAAATTCAGAACTAATTTAAGCCTTCCACCCAAACAGTAAGTACATCTCTAATGCATACCACCCTTTCAGTTAAATTACTTATCTTTGTTCAGTGGGTGAAGAGAAAAATATTACTGCTAGGTTGGGTTTTATATTACTATTATTAGCAGCACCAATATAAACATTCTATCAAGTAGTTAGGGATGGGATTACCAGCCACTTGTTCCAGGTCCAGTAAGACTCAGTCACTTCAGATTTCTATTACAATCAAGTATAAAATTGATGATATGTATTAACATACCCCTTTTCCGGCACTCTTTGCTAATGAAGAGGCCCACAGCTGGTTGTTCATTAGGTCACTGATGCATATCTCCCATGTTTAGAAAGGCATGAGGATGAGGACAAAGTCCTTTCAACCTGTTAGGAGAGTTGTGCCAGTAACATACTAACCATGCATATCCTAGAGTGGTTTATTGCTAATGAAGCGTGGCATTTGAGTGACCAGAAATGAGGATGTTATTATGGAAGTTAGGTTGACGCAGAAAAGAGAAGTATGAACTTAGTGTGTTTTAATATAATATATTATATACTATTATAATACTCTACTGTACTCCTTTTGTCCTTAAGAAATACGATCACGTTTTCTGAAAAATTTCCTTACTATTCCCAGGATTACTGTATGTGAAAGATCAGTGAAACACTTTTTTAATTGTTTGTTTTGAAAACTGTTTGCATACAGTCAGTGTCACCATTCCTCCTGAATTATGAACTGCAGTAGTCACCCCATATTGACTTCCCTGTACAAACCCTATTTTCAAACTTCTGCTCCTCTAGGACCATCAAAAAGTCACCACCATTCTCCCTCAAATTTTGTATTATGCATCTGATTTCAGGTGGAACTTATTTGGGATGTTACTACTTTACTACATTATTGCGGGGGCCTGGGGAGTAGTAAACAGAAAAAAAGATTTGTTTAGAAATTTACCCTGGTATTGATGTTTGGAATTATATATAATTCTGGGTTGGATATATATTCCTAGAAAAGAGCAGTATGAATTTAGTGTCTTGGTGAGCCAATATGAAAATCCCAATAATGGTACAGCATCTCTGTTAACTCTATAGGGCGTGTCTACACATCACACTACGGAATGTAGTGATGTGCTACGGCACTGTAGTGATCACGTGCATCTACACATGACAGACAGCTACTTTGCCATAGTGATGCACTCCCCCATTATAGTGTGCCGCTATGGCAAAGTAGTGGCTAAAAATAACCAGGTACTGCAAATACAGCACAGTATGGGGTGGTTTCATAGATTTAATAAATTTCATAGACATTAGGGCTGGAAGGGACCTTGGAAGATCATCGAGTCCAGCCCTTTGCCCCAGGGGCAGGAAGTCAGCTAGGGTCAAAGGATCCCAGCAAGATAGCTGTCCAAATGTTTCTTAAAAGAGTCGAGAGTAGGTGCTTGCACCACCTCTAGAGGCAGTCTATTCCAGGAGGCACATGCCCCCCCTGACTCAAGAGGCACCAGTCACCCATGCCCATGGCTCTCAGCCTCTCATCTTAAGGCCTATTCTCTTGCCCTCTGATCATGCACGTGGCTCTCCTCTGGACTCTCTCAAGCTTTTCCTCATCCTTTTTAAATTGTGGAGTCCAGAATTGGATGCAGTACTCCAGCTGTGGCCTCACCAAGGCCGAGTACAGCAGGAGGATGACATCTTGAGATTTGCTTGAGAAGCATCTATGGATGCAAGCCAGAGTTCTGTTTGCTTTACCAGCTATGACATCGCATTGGTGGCTCACGTTCATTTTGGGGTCAATCATGACTCCCAAGTCCCTTTCTGCTGTGGAGCATGATGTGGGTTTTTTCTCCTGAGGTGGAGTACCTTGCATTTTTCTGTATTGAATGTAATCAGCTTTTATCCACCTATTTTCTAAGCCTGTCAAGGTTGGCTTGGATCACCAACCTATCCTATGGATACTTCACCTCAAAGTTTGGTGTCATCAGAGAACTTGGTCAATCTGCTTCTGACACCAAGGTCCACATTGTTAATAAAGATGTTAAAGAGTACAGGCCCAAGGATGGAGCTTTGAGGGACACTACTGGTCACAGAACACCATGATGATTCACTTCTGTTGATTACCAGTTTGAGTCTGACCTCGGAGCCAATTCCCCAGCCATCAGACTGTGATGTAGCCAAGGTTGCAGTGTGCCAAATTTCCCATGAGGAGATCATGGGACGCCAGATCAAAGGCTTTTTTAAAGTCCAGATATATGATGTCAATCTCTTCTCCCTTGTCCAGGTGATATGTCACCTGATCATAGAAGGAGATGGGATTGATCAGGCAAGACCCACCTGCAACAAATCCATGCTGGCTGTCCCTCAGGATGCAACCAGTCACTGGTTACTGCACTGTGCTTTAGTACTTCCAAAAGTACTACTTCCAAAAGGAAGTACTAAAGCACAGTATAATAACAACGTCGCCATAGGGCAATATGTAGAGGAGAATCAGACCTGGACAGCACATGAAGTAAGAGACATCTGAGACAACCTCAGACTCAGCAATTAACATTAGTGATTCAGTTACATTTTGGAATTGACTTTATGTTATAAATGTGTGCAAGAGTGTATGTGGGTTTGAGTGTGTGCATCTACACATGCATGCGCACATACACACACACAGTATGGGGAGGGGAAGAGAAACAACTGAGTGGGCAGCCATAAAAAAACTCCCAAATTATTGTTTTGATATAAGACTTCTCATTATTCCTAAAATATCTGGGCCTACAAACACCAACATTGCTTGTTTCGATGGTTCAGCTGAAAAGTTTCCTATAGTGTTTTTAAATCTGGAAGACTGGAGAGTTAGTGACACGATAGGAAAAATAAATAATCTAAATATTTTGGGACAGCAGTACAAACCCAATGAAGGAATACAAGATAAGGGTCAGCTAGTGCTTCCATTAGGGCAGAGATATAAAGACTAGGTATAGGAAGAAACAGTTCTCTCTTGACCTCCTTAAGCAAGGAAAGAGAACAGTCAAGAAACACTCCTGTTTGGCAGGAAAAGGAAGCTGACTGCTGTCCTTTAGCAGAGGCTGACAGCCTTCCTTTAGCTGCCTTCCTTTAGCAGAGGCTTTGCATTTTACAAGAGACTTTGAAGGAAATGTTGGTTACCATACATAGTTGTTCCCATACTTTTGTTTTAAGAAAGAAGAGGACTAGAAGGAGGAAGAAAGCTCTAGTTCTGGATTTCCATGCATTAGACCAAGATTGAGAAATACCCTGCACAGACATATTGTTTTGTTTGCCTCGTTTCTTTTGGTCCCTCTAGCTCCAGCTGGGAGTACACTATTAAACATTTATCCCCTGGGAGTATCCAAAACAAGTTTAAAAACACATTCAAATAATTTAATTTTAAACCAAATTGCAAATTGGCCTCAAGGCTGCGCTGCTTCAATTGCCAGAGATGAAGGGGCTGGTAATGAATGGGCAGGAAACTGTGGAGCAAGTACAGGAGGAGGGAAATGGGTTGGACATACAGGCACATATGAAAAGAAGCATACTCTCAGAAGAGAGGTGCTTGGGAAGACCAAAGAGAATGGTAGGATATGGAAGAGAGGGGGAAATGGATATGAAAAGGAAGGTATAGAGTATCATGAGGCATTTTCCTCCAGTGTCTTCTGCCAAATCATCTAATATCTTTCATATACTTTAAGACTTCCTATAATCTAATTAAGGGGAGCCCCAACTCTGATGGTCTTTTGAGGATCTGTAAAACAGGTTTCTCTTTCTGTAAAACATTCCAAACTAAACTTTTGGCACTCTTTAAAAAATCTCAAAAAACTCTGGGCAAAGCCCTGAATCAAAACAATCATTAAAGGCCAATTGTTAAGATTCAAAACATGTCTGTGAAGCTCAGCACACACTGACAAACCACTAGACAGTTGCGAAGTCCTACAACTTCTGTATATCCCGAAATAGTAAATCTAGAAAGTAAACAGTTAATGGACCCAGCTCTGCCACATAATCTTTCATTCCTTGCTATCACCTTAGTTACAACCACTGCTGATCCTTAACTTTGTGCTGGAATATTTGCAAAAATAAATGTGAAGATCAAACTATCAAATTCAACAACATTAACATTAAAAAAAGATTACCTGACTTGGTTGCTATGTTAAACAGCAATTTTCAGGACACCAAATATCAGTCATTCAAATTATATTCAATAAAATATTTTAGTACTGTGACAAATCAGAGCTTACCTGGTTTTATATGCTTTGCAACTTTGTTACTTTGGAAATATTTACTGGGTGTCCAATGAAAAGTACATAAAAAACTATTATACATCTAAATACATACTTGTTTTTGATTTTACCCTATTTGAACAGACAATAGGGCAAAATCAAAATTAGGTGTCATAGAGAAGTAGGGCTGGAATGGAGCTCCAGGCTAGGAACAGAAGTTGCACATAAACTGGCTTAAGTGATCAGAAACTGGTTTAAACCTATAACAGAACAGAAACAGACTATGCATAAACCGGTTTCAAAATGGCTGAAACTGGTTTAAGATAAACCTAGTTGAATGTAGTATCAGACTCAACTGATTTGGGTCAAACCGGTTTATGAAACTTCTGTCCCCTCCTGGTTCAGGTTAAATCACAGTCCCCCAGTATCCCAGCATGCTTTTCAGCCCTGGGATGGACTGGGCTGTCTGCCCCAGAGAGCTGTTCCCTAGTTGGAGCACTGAGGGCTGTCTGAGGGTAAGCCCAGCTGGGAATGCAGCCCAATCTGCAGGCGAGGGACTGTCCCCCAAGGCAAACCCCAGCTGGGGTCTGGGGCCAGGGAGGGGGGTTCAACTCCCCTCTCCTTGCTCAAACTTACTGCTGGCTGCAACAGCGGACTACAAATCCCAGAAGCACCTGGAAGCAGGAAGGTGAAGTGATAAGCCAGCTGTAGAGTCTTGATGCTGTGATTCTGGAAGTGCCAGAGATCTTGGGGT
>NW_005842509.1:816349-817580 GCF_000455745.1 Alligator sinensis | reverse complement strand
GGAAGAGGAAGTGAATACACAGCCCATGCTGGCTACATGCCAGAGAGCTGTGCTCTAGTACCCGCCGGTTCTGGCATGTGGCTGCATTTTCTGAATCAAAGGTAAATGTCTGTTCACTTCTGTTTCAATTTAATCGCTGTTTAGACTAACCTGCAAAATGACTGAATCAATGCAGCCTCAGACTTTTAGACTGTCTGTACTTAGCCCCAGAGGTCATCAGCCTCCTCTCTGAGGCAGGATCATTCCTTTCCAGACCATCCCATGGTATGAGAGAGCAGGTGATAAAAAGTTCTATGGCAGTGAAAAACTGGATGGGTCCATTTACAGTTTAATTCCAGACTTCTATCTATTCCACTTTGCAAGAAATCGTGCAGTGGGAAAACTTAGGACTGGCCCTGAACTATTCCTGAGTAAGGTTTTTTTCCTAGAATTTGGCCCTTTTTTGATCTTTCTCTTCTCTTTCTTTCCCTCCCCACTTTCCATGCCCATGTATGAAACTTAAGCATTACCATTATTTCAATTTGCATTTCTCATCTCCTTTACTTGATGTTATTATTTTTTTTTACCATTTCATTTTCTGCTGTATTCTGTCTCTCTTTTTTTTTTTTTTTTATCTGCAGAGAGATTTTTTGTGGGGAAATCTGAAACTCTTCCTTCTACTGATTTTTCTGAAGGCCCACAGGGCAACCATAGTGGGCTGGACATAGTTACCTCCTAACTAGGATTTTGGTCATGCCTATTAGAATTATAATTAAAATGTCTGTTTAAATGGAGTGTTTTTCTAGTTTTACCTGAAATAATTTTTTTTTTTCAAATTGACATTCAGGTGTTTGGGGTTCATTTCAGATTCACAGTCACAATGGATACTGTATCAGCATGGGCTCCAGGTGTTGGTTTCACACTCCTGCCTCATGTAGGAGGGATGTTAGGAGGCTTGATAACAGATAGAGAAATCCATGGATGGTATGAGTACCTAGAGAAGCCATCCTGGTGTCCACCTAATTGGATGTTCGCTCCAGTCTGGGGAACTCTCTACACATCGATGGGGTACGTCTTTCATATTGGATATAAACACTTAACTACTCTGGTAGTTACTTAGTGTACATTAGGAATGCTAGTTTGGTATGTAGAATTATGTTGCATAAGTTAGAAAGCTGTGTTATTGTATACCTAAGGCACATTAAATTGTAAAAAGCAATTAATGTAGATAGATCTATTATTCCTACTGTGT
>NW_005842509.1:812700-816328 GCF_000455745.1 Alligator sinensis | reverse complement strand
TTTGCTTTGGAAGGACTGTAAGAAGTTTTTGATATGCATTTTTGTGCAACAACAGTTGCATGAAAAACAGGAATTTTAAAAGCTGCCATTAACATGCTTCCCCCACCCCACTCTATATGAGGTAGAACTGTGAAGTCACATGATGACTGAAGAGGGTAGGTTTTGGTTTTTTTTTTGGTGCTATATGCTGTACAGTGTTCCTTTAGCTGCCTTCCTTTAGCAGAGGCTTTGCATTTTACAAGAGACTTTGAAGGAAATGTTGGTTACCATACATAGTTGCTCCCATACTTTTGTTTTAAGAAAGAAGAGGACCAGAAGGAGGAAGAAAACTCTAGTTCTGGATTTCCATGCATTAGACCAAGATTGAGAAATACCCTGCACAGACATATTGTTCTGTTTGCCTCATTTCTCTTGGTCCCTTGATCTCTTGGAACTTTTTAGTATTTTTTTAGTAAATCAGCGAAGCCTGGATTTGTTATTCCAGTACAGTTGTTGTTGTTTTTTTTCCTCTAATTGATCTAACTGGATTCTATAAACTCTGTCTCTCAAGACATCATGAAAACAACTTTTAAATTGTGTCAATATTGTATAAAATTGTGTCAGTATAACCTGCAAGCTCTTAACCACATGAGGCTAAAATACTTTTTGCAAGCACAGGCAATTACTGTCAAAGAGACGGGGAAGTCAAATGGGGGACACAATTTTAGACCATACATCAGATCCATAGGTATTTTAAAAGGGGATTTGAAGAGTAACACAAAAATATATTCTGGTTCCATCCAATTAAAAATAGCAGCTAAAATATTTATAAAGTTAGACTTTTCTAGAGATTGTTGTTTTTCATATTTGAGAGTTGATCTTGCTCACATTAACTCTTCCAGCAGCAGCTCATTTCTTCCAGCCTTTTTAAGAGATTGCACAGATGAGGTGAAACTGCATTACGTTACTAGTCTTAGCTGATGCTCCCCTAAGCTACTGTGATGAAGCAGCATGTATAGAAATGAGACTCCATATTGAATCCTGTCTCTGATTTTTGCCTTACCATTTGCTTCCTGCTTTCATTCTTTCCTTTCATTTTCTGTACCTTTTGTAAAAACTGTAGTAATCTTTAAAATTTCATCAAAGCATTCTCTCCTCTTTCTTCTCTTGTGCAAATACAGTTTAAAATATTTTGTTCCATACCATTAGTGATATTAGCTAGTTAGCACTGAAACCAAAGCATGATCAGAAAACACTCTTTGATGAAAAGTAGAATAACAGAAAAAAAGACTGGATTGCCTTTCTGTGGAAAAGCTGTCATATGGCTTCCTTCAAATCAACAGTATAAGCAGCAAGGTGGTTCAGCTAACATTTTTAAAAGTACAAGGATTTTTTTTAGGGTGGTATCTTTCGTTGGACAAGCAATAAAAATAATTATTGGTCCAATCAGAGATATCACCCAAAAAGCCCTTGCCTCTTATTTCCTAGACCATCATGGTAACAACATCATTCCAACCATACCATTTTTAAGATAAAGGTTTGAAAGTGGTTCATATTCTGGAAAACCTCACCAGAATAGGTGTGATTTGTGGCAGTTGGACTTGGTTAATGCCTCTTCTTGAGGATGGGTCATCTCCATGCACCAGAGGTAGCTCTGAACATTTCCTCTCCATGGACAAATCCTACTCAGAGTGTATCTACACGCCACTGTACAGCAATGTTGTTACTGTGCTGTCTTTAGTACTTCCTTTTGGAAGTACTAAAACACGGCACAGTAACTGCCCATACTGCATCATATGGGTGGCGCATGCTTAGATTTCCCTGCTATGTTGACATAGTGGTGCACTATAAGCAGGAAGTATGCAGCTACAGTGATGTAGCTAGTGATCATATGTAGACCCATGTGATCACTATGTCACCATAGCGTGCTGTAGTGCATTGCTACGTCGCCCTAGGGCAACATGTAGATGCACCTATAAAGTTCTATTCTGCATGCTCAAGAAGCATGGCAGTTCCTCACACAGCCCGGTAAACCCTGTTCCTTTACTGGCCTTTAACATGTACACAAGATTCTTGGGAGTGTGCCATCCTACACACTTTTTAAAATATTATCTAGCAAAACACTAGCACTCTAGGAATTTCATATCTGAGGAGCTAGCTGTGAAGTATATTTTACAAGTTTGCTGAAAAACCTAATGTTACTTCTGTGTGGTGCACATATGAGCTCTGTTCATCAGCTGTAGAACCAGAGCAGCATAACCAGATTTGCAGAGCCAGTGAACTCAGAAACAGTAAGGCACTAGCCATAAAAAGCAAGGAGCTAGAAGGCAAAGACCTGTAAACAGTTTCAAACACTTGCCCTAGTTTTTAAAACACTGAGGAGCAACAGTGCATTTAAGCACCTCCTAGTGAGAAAATGGTGAGGCTCTTTTTTAGTTACAACCAACAATCATTCATATTTGACAGGGACCTGGGTTGAAGGAGGATTGAATTTTGTGAAGCAAGAAGAGACATAGTCAATATAGAAGATTAATTCACTTATGAATTAAAAAAACCCTCTCTCATAACCCATGTGAATAAAGTCACATCTGAGAGATATGCCTGCTGCTAAACAATTAAATTCAGAACACTGGAAAACATGGTGAATTTGAAAGACATCAGTAACCAGATTAGTACTCATGCAGTCATCCTGCAATGCAGCTTTACTGACATCTACTGTCCAACTTGGTATACAGCTAGATTCACATTCTTACCTAGAACATGGATTTTTATATTGCTACAATGCCATGCAGAGACAGCCAGCTTTTTACTAACAGAGGGGAATGAATGCCCTTTTGGAAAACAGTCTTTTGACCCTGATGTCAAGCATCTGCTAACACTGAAAGAAGAACTAAAAAGGGGAAGTTCTAAAGCAGTTAAATGAATAGATTTATATGTTGAATGTGCTCAAATAGGGGGTCTTCCAGTACAAAGATAAACTATGAGTTCTTATCTCCCTACCAAATCCTTGAAAATTTGGTTCTGACTTTCTACTTTGAAGATTTCCCAGAATATATATGTTCTGGAAGATATTATTTTGACCTCTCTTTACTGCCTTCTCCCTTCTGAAATCAAAACATTAGGATGAAAATCACTGCCATCTATACAAATACAAATCTCAATCTATATTCACCACTGTTTTGGCATGCCCCTCACTTTTTTGCTCATCTCAGCCTCAGTTCCTGGTTATTGCATACCTTCCTTTAACTAATTAACGCCCCCCCCCCCCCCCGATAACTCAAGAAACAGAAATTAATTAAACAACACTTCACCATCATCTACCAAAATCAAGTAGGTCCCTCTCTCGTTTGGCCCCACTAATTAAATTCAACCTTCAAAATTAACACCCAGCTCAGGGTAGACAAGGCACTGTGACTCTTGGTTGCTTTTGTGGGGCCTGGTATCCCTAGCTCTCATTCTTATGTCTCTGGGCCTGAGAACAGCAGCAGGAAGGGAAAAGAAGGAGGAGGCAGCAACCCTAGACTGACTTTATCACCTTATTTCCAGGTTTGATGCATGTAGGATGGAAGTGGGTGGGTGGTTGGGCCTAAGAGCAATACTCCTAAGACTGTGGCAGAGGTAGCTTAGATCAGTAGGGACCAAGCCTTTT
>NW_005842509.1:812116-812669 GCF_000455745.1 Alligator sinensis | reverse complement strand
AATGCCCCAAATTAGCTCTACACCTTCTCTTAGTGCCACTCCGGTCCCCTTTGCCTGCTCGATCTGCTGCTTTGCTTTATGCTTCTTGCCCAATCTGCTGTTTTGCGTTCTGCTCTCTGCCCTACCCACCAGTGCATTGCCTGTCCCATCACTGATCTTCCAGGTGCCACACTGAGGCAGCCTGTGCCAGTTGGGACATGCATGCCACAGGATGGCCCCCATGATCTAGACCAGGGGTGGGCAAAATACAGCCTGTGGGCTGGATCTGGCCCGCGAGGCCATTCTATCCAGGCTGCGGGGTGCTTAAAATTTTTTTGAAAATTAAAATTGATCTGTCCTTGGTTCCTGTCAAAAACGACAGGAACCAGGGGCAGTAGGACCCAGGGGAAGCCTGGCGAGCTTCTGCAACAGCAGGGCCTGCCTGGTCCTGCTCCCCCAGCTGGGAGCCCCAGCAGGGGCTTCTGGCCTGGAACCATGTGGCTGCCCCAGCACGTGAAGCTCAGGTAAGGGGGATGTGGGGGGAAGGGCAGGGAAGGAGCTGGTGCAGTGTGGG
>NW_005842509.1:799184-811932 GCF_000455745.1 Alligator sinensis | reverse complement strand
CGGCGGCTGCCCGCTTGGAGCTTATGGCGGGCTGTGGTGAGGCTGCCACCGCCACCTCTGGGCTGCCCAGCATGGGAGCCCCGGGTGGGCAGCAGCAGCAAACACTGTCGGGCGCAACAAGCGGGGGGGCCGCAGCTGCTGTTGCCACGGCGCAGCCCCAACAGGTGAGCTCAGAGCCGGCATGGGGTGCAGGTTAGCAGTGGGGCCGAGTTACAAGCTGGTGCTGAGAAAAACGGCCCCTTGCCTGCCCAGTGGCTGGTGCTCAGTGCTGCAGCTGCTTGCAGCCCATGTGGGGCTGCCTGTGCATGCTCAGGACAGCCCTGTGTGGGCTGCGAACGGCTGTAGCGCAGGGCGCTGGCCATGGGGCGGGCTAGGGGTCGCTTTTCCCTGCACTCTGCACCAGCTCCTTCACTGCCATGGAGCAGGGGGTCAGGGCTGTGCACTGCCTCCGCCAGTACCGCGGGGCTGGGGGGGCAGTGGGAGTGAGTGGGTGCAGGAGCACAGGGCCTGCACCGTGTGCTGGGGCCAGTGCTGGTGGGGCCCAGAGCAGGGCAGCAGGGGTACAGGGTCCTGGCCAACAGGGGCTCTATGGAGCTGGGCCAGTTCCCCACTCTCCCTGCTGATGCAGCCCAGCTCAGCTCCACAGGCCCCTGCTAACCTCTCTGGGCCCCACCAGTTCTGGCCCTGGGTCACCATCTTGGGACCAATGTCCAAGGGGCAGGGCACCTACCTATGCTGCCCTTGACAGCTTGCCAGAACTGGGTAAGCTGCCCTCTGCCTGAAATAATTGCCCGCCCCTGATCTAGACTAACCCTATATGACTTCAGTTCCTTTATCCTATTTTCAAAAGTCCCTTAGCAGCCTCCTGAAAGTCTCCTTAAAGTGTCTATTTTTTAAAATAGAATTTATGCTTCTCACTCACTTGATACTAGGAAATGTATCTGCCTTACTTAGTCACCTATTTTGTCAACACGTTTGTTTACGGCTATCTACTTGTATAGCTGTCAGAAACACATTCTCACATTCATTTTATTCAGGTATGGTTCTTATCTGGTGTGGAAAGAGTTGGGAGGATTCAACAAAAAGTCAATGGTTCCACTTGGACTATATGCAGGGCAGCTGGCATTAAACTGGTCATGGACTCCTATCTTTTTTGGAGCTCACAAACCAGGATGGGTAGGTACAATATAACATTGACATTAAACCCTTTTGTCACAGACTCCTCCTGTCACCTGCAAAATGTCAATAATAAAAGTTTGTGGTTTATTTATATCTTTTTATTCTGAAAGTATACTTAGTTTTGTATTCTCTATAAACAAATTGGTTCATATAAAATGAATTGTATAAAATTCCCTTGTCATTTATGCTCAGTCTGCAGAGAACGATACACAATTTATCTCAGGTCATCACACTTTTGGATTCCAGTTTCTCCCACTGCTTGATAAGACTATTATTCACGTGATTAAAAAGTAAACAGCTATGCCGCTGTAAAATTCTACCTACTCTTTAAACTAACACTAATGTGACAGGATTTATCATGAGATTACTCGGGTAATAAGAGTTTCCATTTTAGATAGCTCTAATAATTCTCTGCAGTCTGGGGGATTAGAGGACGGGGTGAGAAGAGGGTTTGGTTTTGACATTAGTCCTATGCACTATTTAGCTGGTTATTTACCTAAACAAATTATGATAACCTGAGGAAGTATGCACTGCATTCAGAAGTTTATCTAAATCTAATCTCAACCATGCACTTGGGTCAGTAAAAGATAACACCCACAAAAAATCCTTACTTTACATACTTATGTGATCCTATTACCATAATGGAAATCCCAGAAATCCATAATGTGTTTAATCCATATATTAAGCCTTTCAGGAAAGGAACCATTTAAAAAATAGGGATTAGAACAGGAATAGGCAATCCTCGGCACGTAGCACATAAAGGCATTTTTCTTGGTACGCACGCTTGGGGTGGATGGCAGGGAAGGGGCTGGGGCTGCGCTGCCACAACAAGGATCAGGCCCTTTGTGGCACCCCCACCTTCTGCCCCTGGCCTGCCAACATCTTACAAGTCAAGGTTGTGGGTGTTTTTGGCACTATCCAAAAAATGTTGCAAACCCCTGGAGAAGATTGGGAAGAAGGAAGCTAAAGCAGTTAAAATGATTTGCACAAGGTCACACTAAGGCCATAGCAGAGGGGGGGCTGGAACCAGTTATACTCTATACAACTACAAGTTGCATCCTATACCAGTGGTTCTCAAACTTTTTGGACTTAAGGCATACCTCATTAGGCTCAACACACTAGTCAGAAAATGCCAACTCTTAGTTTTTCCTGACTCTGACTATGGAAAAAGAGTAGAAGAGTTTCTTCATTTCAATGAGCTCTGAAAAACCATGATGGTTCAGAATGTTTTTAATGCTGTGAATTCCTATTTGAAATCTCTGGGTTTAACCTTGTGAATCATGTTTGCACACCTAAGAGTGCTAACTCAGGGGCACCTTTAAAAAGATCTAAAAAGCACCCTGGTTGAAAAACACTTCTTTATACTTTGCCAGTTATATTCTAGATTAATAAATGATTCCATGGAAAAACGATAATCAGTTAAGAAAATCCCAAATTATCTTTGCTCCTATGCAACCTTAAATGTTGATAAGTATTAAGAAATTCCAATCAAGTACTGAATTAATGCTTGCTTTTGTGCATTTGCTCTGTAACTGTATTAAAATGTTTCTGGTCTGCATCAGCACAATCTTGTTAAGAGCTAACAAGGTATTTTCCAAATTGAGTGTGAGGACAGGAAGCTTCAGCCTCCACTCAGTACAAATCCTCAACTCTTCAATGAAATATGAACTTTCATTTCTACCCAGGAGAACTTTTACAATCTTTTCTCCCATGCCTGAAGGTACCGGCTTGTGCCTGAAAATTTTCTTCCCCCACCCCCGAAAAAAAGTCTAGTTGGTCTAATAAAAGATATTACCTCTACCATGAGTTTTGATTCCTGTGGACAAGTAGCTTTACAAGGCTTCATCTATACAAGGTTGCTTCTGTCACCAAAAATTCTAGAAGGAGACAGCAGCTGCCCCAGACAAGCCATCACAGTACCAGTTAGATCTGCATGTCTCCCCTTCAGCACAGCTGCTGTCATGGAATACATTGGGAAAGCCGAGCCACTAAAGGGACCTCAGCAGAGGCGGGCATATCCATACATGCTTTCTGCCTGGCAGCAGCAGAAGCCTTTATGGTCACAGAGGTACCATTTTTCTGCTAACAAAAAGGAGGGAGTATGATGCTACTGGAGAGCTGTGAGTGTAGACAAAAACATAGTTGTGCTCTACCAGCAAGCCTAAGTAATGTAGACCAGGCCCACAGTTCTAGAATATACTTATCATTTGTGAGACATCTTCACAAAAATTCCCACTGTAAATTAAAGATTTCAGCCAGTCTCAAAGAAAAATGCAGTGAGTAAGCAAAGACTAACTAACTTCTTTTGTTCCAGGGTTTGGTGGCTCTGCTACTCACTACAGGTGCTGCAACAGCCACAACTAGCTCCTGGTACCATGTGAACAAAACATCAGCCTACTTAATGTTCCCTTACCTAGCTTGGTTAACTTTGGCATCTGTACTCAATTATCGCATCTGGAAAGACAATCCAAACAAGAAGAAACCTTAATACAAAACCTTTTGACAAAGTATGAGAACAAAGAAAGTTTTAAGCCTTTCTTAAATAAAATTACATTTGTTTTACTGTTCATTGGAGTACTTACTGTGTTAGACAAAGTCACTTCTAAGTAGAAATGGGCAGAGGAAATGGACATTGTTTAAAAAAATGTTGACTTCTGAGAAAACTGCAAAGGAAGGTGTTTGAGTGAATCCTACAGCAAACAAAATGAAGTTTTAATCTGCACTGCCTTTTTGTTCCCCAATTCTTCCTGCTGCTGATTTCATATTAAAACATGGAACAGACAGCATTTTTATTAGTTGTTGGCAATAAATTAGAATTGGGAGTAGATTATAAAAGAAAATCCACCTATATTGCCATTGTAACTTTTTGAAGATTCTGCCTGACGTATTTACTCACTGTGGATGTGTCCCCACATGCAGGGGTGTGCATTTGCTTTTGCACAAATAGCAGTGGCATACATGTGCCACTACTTTGTGCCCTGGGCACACTCCTGCATGTACGGTCCAACACGTCAAATTGTCCCAGGTGGGGTAGGGGAAGGGGCCAGCACCTGCAGTCTTACCTGGGGTTTGGGGGCCTCTTGGGCTGATCTGGCCACACAGAGCCTGGCTGGCAGCCAGAGCATGGCTCTAGCTGGCCAGGCTCCATTTCTGACAGCATACTCTGTTGCTGCGTGTACCATGCTGCAGCAGTGTGCTGCACCGCTATTTGCAGTGGGTTTTCGTTTTTTTTAATACTGGGACATCCCAGTATCAAATTTTGGCACTGTGCTACACAATTTGCTGCAATTTACCCTAATTAAAAAGCCCCCACCCCTGGGGCATGTGTAAAGATGTCCTAGGTGCTCTAACTACTAATAGTATTCCCAGCTATTAGCAGAGATGACTGCCTACCTAGAAGGATGGCTAGTTGCAGGTACATTAGTTATGTTCAAATAAATACTTACCTATTATCTATTCATCCACTCCTCCTTCAGCTTAGCTTCATGCAGACAGCAAAAATAAATGTTTCTGCTATTTTAGGGTTAGAGTACAGCACAAATCAGGGACATTTCTTAAAATATAAGGTTCTGTGTTGTAAAAAGGATGAGCAATAGACACTTTTTATCTAACGTTAAAGGGACAAGCAAACGCTACCTTTATAACCACAGTCTTGTTTGCATGTGTTGTTCGTCCTTTGCAAGTGAAGGTGACTGCATCCAGCAGGGGAGGAGAAGGAGAAGAGAGAAAGGAAGCAGGAAAGAAAGAGGGAAAAAAGAGAAAGGGAGAAAGAAGAGAGAGGAGGGGAGTGGAGGCTAGGTTGCGTGGGTATGCAGGTGACTTTGCGTATCCACAAAACCCTGAAAAAATCTTTGCCCCGAACAATCTGCTGCAGCAGGGGCAGGACAGCAAGGGCTGGACATGAGAGGTTCTCATTTTCCTGCCCGCGCGCTTCCTCACTGCCTCTGCTGTGCACTGCTGCTCTAAGGGCAGTGCTCTGCTCTGGACCGATGACCTCCAGGATGGACGGTCACGAGCGATTTGCTCCTGTGACTCCGGGTCAATGCTGAAACTCTTTAGGGACACCTTTAGGGTGTCCTTGTACTGCTTCTTTGCTGTGCCATGAAAGCATGCTCCATTTAACAGTTTGCCATAGATTTTCTTCGGCAGGCAAGTGTCAGGCATTCTTGAAAGGTGGCTGGCCTGTCTTAGCTGTGTCAGTTTCAGTAGGATGCGGGTACTGGAGATATTGTTTGCATGTATTGTTGCTTTTATGGGTATTTTTCTAGTTTGCCAATTCAGACCTCATTCTCCCTTTTAACTATTACATTTTCTACTTGCTGTACAATAATTTTCATGTTACTCACTTTTAGGTAAGCATTTTATAGCCAGATACCCCTAAAGTGCTTCCTCTATCCTCATTGGTGCATCCTCTAGGTATATTAGGTAACTTTAAATTAAGTTTCTCAGAAATATTAACTTGTACGTGGTGCTGCTCAGTTTTGATACTGGACATATAGAACATCTTTAATCAACTTCTCTATGATAGGTGAGCTTTTCCTGCATCAAATGTAAAAATAACTGGTTGTATTTTATCAATATCAATGCAAGGCCAGAAGATATATATTTTCACTACCCTAGAGTTCAGATCGCATAAGACTTGCTTTTTATTATTGTAGTCCAGTTTATCAAAAATAATTTCCACTAATGTCTTTTGAATATGCTAATGCCTCAAGAAATAATACACTTTAAGAGAATAGATTCTTAAAGTGGTTAACGCTAAAGGACCTTTTAGATTAATTTTGTAGTCTGACTTCCTGCAGCACACAGTACAACAAATTTCATCCAGTTACCCCTGTAGTGGAGCTCAATAATTTGTCTGGCTGAAGTACAATATTAATACAAGCTTATGGTTAATCGTAAGAGAATATATACTAAAGTTTTATGGCTCTTTGTTGACAGCCACAAAAATCAACTTCAACTCCACTAATGTGTTACATTTCTGTCATGCAGTTTCCTTTTAGCAAAAAAAGAGCAGATGGGTTAAAATTGCATATTAATAAACAATACAGCAATCAAGAGGTAGCTTTTCTCAGTGAAATTCAGAAATGAGGTGACATTGTACTGTTGATTTGTTACTGCCATAAAAAAATGAGACACTTTATACATAGAGACCATTGTATAAAAGCACATAAGAACTCTTGTTTTCCTATTATGTTGTCATCTTCATGTCTGGACTTTAGCCGAAGTCATGAGAATATGCCAAAGAGATGGTAGGAGAAGACATGGAGGGAAGGACCTGGAGAGCAGACTAATGGATTTCATCTTATCAAATGTTCTGGTCCTCTTCTCCATTTATCTCAGAACAGCTGAGGTTTGGAGCCATAACCTGTTTCCGAGGCAGAGCTGTGCCTTTTGAAAGGATGACGCAAAAGACCTAAGGGAAGGTGAAACTTTAGTAAGTTTATTCTGACTTTTTTCATACACCAGTTTACATACCATCCCTTAGTATTTAATTTGGCTAATGCTGTTATGCAATGGGGGACTTTTGGAGCCCTCAATTCTGAAGAAGCCAAAGGACTGAAATGCTTTTTTGCTAGTTGAAACAGAAACACAGTTCTTCAGAGGCATCTTCTCTTACTTTTTTTTTTTTTTAATCAGTGGCACATTTTCCTGGCTGTTTCTGATGTCTTTAGTAAGAAATAAACTAACATTTTAATGTTTTTACTTAAAGAAGTATAACTGAAAGAAAAAGAATCAGCTGCACGGTAGGTAGAAAAGATAGCTCTTCTGTTATGTAAGTTAGTATTCCCATGCATGCCAGAAGCCAAGAACCATCAGACCGTGAGAGACAGATGTTCATAGATCACCACTGATTTTACAGCTGAATTTCAGTAGCTGTGACTAGTTTTTGAGAAAGTACAATGACCTTTAATGGAAAAACTTACTTTCTTGTGATCAAGCTTCCTAAATTAGTTTACTTGCTGAAATTGCCAGGTGCTACCTTAAATGATCTTGCTTTCTGCAATGCTTTGTGATACAAAACATTAATGGCCTTGGAAAACATAGTATTATGCAGATGACAAAAGGATGCATGATGTTAAACAGAACTATTCAGTAAATAACGGTTTCAGCGCCAACACAGCAAAACCATAAAACACTTTCCACTAAGCAATTAAGACATATTAGGCTACCTGAGAAATGGCAAGTTGATTGTTCCAGTTACTGTTGTATTTCTGTAGGTGTCACTAGTTTTTATTAAAAAAAAAGATAATTGGTCAACACAAGGTGGCAGTATATAAAACTAAGCACAACAAAGAAAATACAGGCAACTGATTACAAATGCAGTTTATAACATTTGTCTGATGCAACACATTTCTTGGTTACCAATATAGGAAAATATTTGTATAGGGTCACAGAACTCAAATATAAATATTGCTGTTAAGCATATCTGTAAAAGAAACAAAAAAAAAAGCTGTATGGGGCTAGACAATGCATGTCACTTGACAATTATCTGTTTCATCCAGAAACAGGGTGCTGAAGACATCATTAAAAAATGTTGGGTGGTATTTGCAGGCTCTGTCACAATCAGGGTTAAAGTTCACCTCCAGGATTTGAGGTAGCATAATACTTTTCCCTAAAAGAAAACAAACATTGTCTTTTAAAAATGAGAGAGACGTAAGAACCTAGGCACTGCCTGGCTCTGCTGCAGCAGATTGTGGAAAATGGCCAATTCTCACTGCCTGCTTGGTTTTTCTGAGGCCTCTGTTGCATCAGATGGCTAGTATCTAAGGCATCTTCTATAACAGAAACTCCTACCTTCCTCTCTCCTAACACAAAGACATACTGAGGCACTGAGTCTTCACCTCGTGTTCTCTATTGCTTGTTACCTTTTTCCAGTTCTGTCAAGTTCAGCATGTATACAGCACAGAAAAATTATTGGGCTCCTTCACTGCAGCAAGGATCTCCCACCTTCTGCTGAGCTGTCTATTTCCTTCCACCTAGAAGGGGAGCTTAACCTCCTGGCCTCCTCCTAAGGTCCCCAACACATGTAATCGGTTAAACGCGTCTTAAAAAGTAACTGGCTGCATGGGCAACTCAATTTAAAGCATAGTAATACAGTAAGTCATTCCATTTTGTGGCTTTTTGGTATCACGCCTTAAATTGAAGGTGTGGCTGGGACCTGTCAAAACCATGCATACTGCTCAGTTAGGCGGCACACAGGGTACATGCAGCTCCTAGTACACGGAGAGCCTGGCACCAGGTTGTCACTGCCCAATGCTGGACCCCCTGTGTGCCAAGCTGATTGTCAGTTGGGGCTAGGGACCAATTGGGATCCTGGCCCCCAAATGACAACCAACTGATTGGTTTCATCTTGCTGGTGCAGGGGGTGCGCATCAGCAAGAAAGTCCCAATTTGGATACAATCCCCAATCCCAATATTGTGCATCCTGCCATGCACATGTGGCATGGTAGAACCTACGATTGTTAGGATTGAGGATTAAATCCTATCATGTCTTAAAAGCAAATCTCATGTCAGAAGCCTGAATTGCAACAACCAAGTTTTAAAAGGGACAAAATGTTGACTTCATTTTCTGCCTGATACTGAGTTCAGAATTGAAAGCCCTGATCCTCCAGGGAACCAAGCTGGTCATTCTGTTCACTCTTGTGATACTTGCTCCTACGTGGTTTTCTGCCCCATGGAATCCTCAGGCCTAAGTTTGGTATCCAGGTTGCCCATACAGTGCACAGAGTGTGCCAGGTGACTAAGGGAGGGATCTTTAGAAGCTGGCTGAGTGAGAAGCTGCATAAAGCTAAACAGGAATGAAATGCACAGGAAAGGAACTTGGATTAGGCACCAAACAGAAACTGGTGCCTATTCCACTACAAGTCATCTCAAGGAGTTGGGCACCCAAAGCCAGGTCAGCTACTTGGGCAAACCCAAGCCTGGTTTTCCTTTTCCATTGGATTGGAAGCCCAGAATAGCCTATAGTCTTGCTTAGATCACTCCCCTAGGGATGTGGAAAACCCAGGTTCAAATCCCTGTTGCACATGATCTGATGCAGACTTGAACCCATCCTTTCTGGCTCCCAAGGGAGTACCCTGACCAGCAAGCTACTGGCCATTTTAGACAGGACCCCTCTAAATCTGAATTAATAAAGAAAAATGTATTAGGCCAGGGCTCTCTAAGACTTGAGTTGCTGTCCTTCCTTCAATGATACAACACTGAGGACTCTACCTAGGTGAGTATCCTAGTTATTACGATGTTGCATGCTGAGAATTTCCCAACCCAATTGTCTTAGCTGCCTTTTATGAATGTACAGGACTGCTCCACCTACTAGTGGCCTGCATGTGGCTAAGGTGCATACAAAGCAAGCTTGCTGAACTGACCACTGTAGGCAAGATAGGCAGGGAATAGCTAGTCAGAGACCCCTGTGGCTCTGGCTTGCACTGGGGCCCCATACAGCTTGTTGCCTATGTGGCAGAAACTTAAGAAAATAAATGCCATACTTGGTCAGACCAAGGGCCCATCAGTCCAGTATCCTGTCTCTGACAATGGCAGACATGGATGGGCCAGATCCACCCTGCAGGGCTCCCCATAGCTCTGGAAATCTGACATTGGGGGAGTGGTGCTACTGCTCCCCTGCTGCCAAATCTCCAGACCCGTCAAGAACCCTGGGCTTTGTGCACTGGATCAGCAACCCATCCCAGCACGCAGGGCTGGACAGAGGCACTGCCAGACACCAGGGCCCAATCTTTGTGTGGGGGACAGAGAGGGTGGTGCTAGTCCCCAGGACCCAATCCTGGCAGGCGGAAAAAGGGACACCAGTCCCCCAGACCCAATCCCAGTGCAGGGGGCAGAAGCAAGCAGTGCCATGCCCTAAGGTCTGAACTAGCCTGCAGAGGGGCCTAGCACCACTCATCTGGCCCACAGGACCAAAAAGTTGAGCACTCCTGCTAGAGGAAGACCATTGAACCAGATCTCTCTAGATCTATCTTCTATTCAACACCTTCCCTGGTATCCACCATCTATTGGTTTAGAGATGCCAGAAGAAACATCTTCAACCAATAGCCATAGGCCTATCATCCATTAATTTATCCAGCCTCTTTTTGAATGTGGCTAGCCTATCTATCTTCATCTCCTGTGGCAATGAATTTCTCAAGTTAACAGTGCACTGTGCAAAAAAGTACTTCCTCTTGTTAGTTTTAAACCCGTCACCTACTAATTTCAGTGGGTGCCCCCTCGTTCTAGTACACAGGGGATTAAGCCTTACATAGTGGATTAGACCACAGAAATGTGGTGGATTTGAGAATTTCAGTGGCACCTTGCTGGTGGAGCAGGTGCCTAACAAGGCAGACAGGTTCATCTTTGAGCATTTGGGCCAAAGTAACCCAACACTAAAGCTACTTTTAGTAACAGCTGCTTTTGTTGTCCAGAAGGACCACCACTGCAATAGGTAAGACGGCTTCTTCTAGAAGAGATAGCTGTGACGCTTCATACACATCTTTCTCTAACTGTTTACATTAAAAAGGAATCAACAATGGCTGAATAGAGATTAGACAGATGCAGGACCAGAACCTAACCTCAACTATTTGCAGCTCCAAAGACATTTATACTTTACTAAAACTACACTGACATCATGGTGCCCCCTCCACTTAAAACAGAAAAATCTTAAAGAGGCAAGAAAGCAAATTCTAGGAATAGATCTGGAAACAGAATCAATTCAAAACAGGGGAAACATCTTACCATCTCTGGTGGTATCCCACTTAAGCATCAAATCAATGGCATATACTGCTCGTGATGATGTATAGTCACAAATGCCAAATGGTGCAGGTTTAGCTGAAGCAGCTTGGAATAGTTCAGCAAACACCTTAAAGATATCCACCTAGTAACAGGAAAAGTAGTTAGTTGCTCAAAATGCAAATGCATGAAAGAACACTTTGAGAAACAAGAAGCATTGTTGCAACACCAACAGGCTCCATCTCCACTCCAGGGTAGGGCATGAAGCATGGCCCCAGCCCAGCCAAATAGTAGCAGTGGCAACTCTGGCTGGGCCCCCACTCCAGCTCTTTTGGCCACAATGCTCCTGCCAGTGGCATGGTGGCCAGTGCTGCCCTGTGCACCACCACTGCCGTAGACATAACCTCTGTGGGTCCCTGCAACAAGTTCTACAGCAGCAGGGGGACACATGCAACAGGGTCCTGTTTCTAATGCCCATAAGCAGCAATTCTGTTTCAAAGTTCAATAAACCATGCAAACAATTAACTTTAAACCCTAAAATAATAGTAACACCGGTCGCTTGGCCTTTCCCATTAGTAGTTGCTAACATACTGGACTAACACTGACAAGTGCAAGGTGCTGCACCTGGAGAGGAAGAACCAGCAGCATACCTACAGGCTGGGGAACTCCCTTCTTGTCAGTGCAGAGGCAGAAAAGGATCTTGGAATCATTATTGATGCCAAAATGAACATGGGCCGGCAGTGTGGGGACGCGGTTAGGAAGGCCAACCACACCTTGTCATGCATCCACAGATGCATCTCGAGCAGGTCTAAGGAGGTGATCCTCCCCCTCTACGCGGCACTGGTCAGGCCGCAGTTGGAGTACTGCGTCCAGTTCTGGGTGCCACACTTCAGGAGTGATGTGGATAACTTGGAGCGGGTCCAGAGGAGGGCCACTCGCATGATCAAGGGCCAGCAGGGCAGGCCCTATGAGGAGAGGCTAAGGGACCTGAACCTGTTCAGCCTCCACAAGAGAAGGCTGAGGGGGGATCTAGTGGCCTGTTACAAACTAGTCAGAGGGAACTAACAGGCACTGGGGGAGTCCCTGTTCCCATGAGCACTACCAGGAGTGACTAGAAATAACAGCCACAAGCTGGCAGAGGGTAGATTCAGACTAGACATCAGGAGGTGCTACTTCACAGTCACGGCGGCTAGGATCTGGAACCAACTTCCAAGCGAAGTGGTGCTGGCTCCTACCCTGGGGGTATTTAAGAGGAGGCTAAATGAACACCTTGCTGTGGTCGTTTGACCCCAGTACTTTTTTCTGCCATGGCAGGGGGTTGGACTTGATGATCTGCTCAGGTCCCTTCTGACCCTACCAACTATGAAGCTATGAGTGGGCTTTTGATATACTGCATGATGTGCATCACCAGAAGGTTTAGTATGGAAGGAAAAACCATAATTTTGGCAAAACACCTTTGCTGGGGGGAGTGGGGGAATAAGATGAACTTCTTGGCTTACTTGTACAGTTGTCCAGGAATATTCAGGATACTGTTTCTCAAAGAGAAGAATAAATTCATCACAGTGTACCTAAAATAATTTAAATGATAATAAATAATTAAATGTTGGGAATCATTTTTCTCCGATTCCCAACAAAAACTGATGATTATTTTTTTTATGTAGAAAAAGGTTGGGTATGAGCTATGGGATTCTAAACATATTTGGCTTAAATTCCAAATAAATATAGAAACAGCAACTGCTCACTTCAGTCCTTCTTTGCATCTAACTCAAGAGGAGAGAGGTGATAAAACTGCTGTATACCATAAATGTGGCACTAGTAATGTTGTTTTAATACTTTTAACCATTTTTTC
>NW_005842509.1:781948-799153 GCF_000455745.1 Alligator sinensis | reverse complement strand
TTCCCTACATGGTCATTTTTAATAAAGTTCCAAGATCTGTGCCATCTTCTATCACTAAGTTTCTTGATCTGCTTTCCAGGTAACAGCTGCATCAGGGCACTTACCACCTGTAGAATTAATGCATTGATGGAGGAAAAGGGGAGAGGTTGCATCTGGTAAGTCTAGAAAAAGGACCCGTTAGCACTCCATGTGATTGAAAAATGTACTTCCCTGTGTCCCTCAAATTGTTCACTTACCTGTTTTAGTGTTACACCAGGAGCATAGTTCATGACTGTAAAATGCTTCTCGTAGTCATCCAATTCATCAAGAGAAAATGCTCTAACCAACAGAAGGGAGAGATTCTGTTAATTACACATGGTCACAGAAAACCAAGACATCTTAAGTCCTTCAGTCCTAGGAAACAATTATTACCGATTTGAGAAGCGCAGCCAAAATACATCATAAACATACAGCTTGAGTGGGTTTACAGATCGCAGCAAAACAACATAACGAATGTCAAATTTAACCATCCCCACATCTTCCCGCTGAAACAAGACTGGATTTTCAATATACTTAGACACTACCTGAAAGAAGAAAGGAAGAGTAAATGCAACTAAACCTTAAGGAATGAAGAAAATGTTCAGTAGGCAAAGTCAGAAATGCTTATCAGTAGGTTTTGATGATCCAAGATTTTCTATTAATATGTTCTAGAGTCAGTTTTCTTTTCAACAAGTGAAATACATAGCTGGTACCAATTCCTTTATTAATAAATTAATCGTTTGAGTGTGCTCCCTCCTATACTAAAGTCTGTCTGCAGAACTAAAATACTTCCTCGCCCAACACAGCACAAACAGTTGTCATCACACTTCTATTTTATTCACTATGGATACTACTAAAACTACTTTATGTGGTCAAGTCCAACTTTTTGTTCTTCCTCAGTTGATCCTGGCATATATCTTCCCAGTACTCCAAGGAAGTTTTTACCACAAAAATAATTAAGACCCTCACTTAAAATGACACCAAGCTCAATGAAGCAGTAGATATGCTGGAGGGCAGGGGTAGGATTCAGAAAGATCTAGACAAATCGGAGGATTGGCCCAAAAGAAATCTCACAAGGTTCAAGAAGGACAAGTGCAAAGTCCAGCACTTACGACAGAAGAATCCCATTTACCAGTACAGGCCGGGGACCAACTGGCTAAGTAGCAGCTGTGCAGAAAAGGACCTGGGGGTTACAGTGGACAGGAGGCTGAATAGGAGCATAATGGGCTGCATTAGTAGGAGTGTTGTCACCAGATCAAGGGAAGTAACTCTTCCCCTCTACTCTGCACTGGTGAGGCCACATCTGGAGTACTATATCCAGTTTTCAGCCCCCTGCTACAGAAAGGATGTGGACAAACTGGAGAGTCCAGCGGAGGACAACAAAAATGGTGAGGGGGTTGGAGCACATGACTTCATGAGGAGAGGCTGAGGGAACTGGGCTTATTTAGTTTGGAGGAGAGAAGACTGAGAGGGGATTTAATAGCAGCCTTCAGCTACCTGAAGGATGTTTCCAGAGGATGGAGCTAGACTGTTCTCAGTGGTAGCAGGTGACAGAAGAAGGAGCAATAGTCTCAAGTTGCAGCAAGGGAAGTCTAGGTTAGCTACTAGCAAAAATTCTCTCACTAGGTTAGTAAAATACTGGAACAGGTTACCCAGACAGGTTGTGGACTCTCCATCCTTGGAGGTTTCATAGACCCAGCTAGACAAAGCCTTGGCTGGGATGATTTAGGTGGGGACGGGCTTGCTTTGAGCAGCGGATTGGACTAGATGACCTCCTAAGGTCCCTTCCAACCCTAATGCTCTATGATTACTGACACAGCTCTAAGACTGCTTTTGAAGTAAAGGCTAGGTCACAGGAAAGCCAGTTTTGATTTTTTTTCTTATAAGTTCTTAATAATATGTAAAGTATAGCTGGTTTTAATCAGCTTTATCCTGACCTAAAATAATGATACAACTTTTAACATGTTTTTACACTGAGATTTGTATTCCAAAAAAATAATAAGGCAATAATGTGCTTATGTGACATTCTGATATAAGCACACACACAACTGGCTCCCATAAAAAAGCTGTTATGCACCCATCCTTGCTGCAACAGGTGCTTTGTATGGTAAGGGAATGAACTAATGATAATAATCACCCTGAGTGAAGCAGCATTAACCTTCATCAATTTACAGCTACCACCAGCTGTGTGTGATATAAGGATTTCACTCTCCATTCTGAGATTTCTTGAGTTACATTAAAGCAGCCACACATTTGTCAGGGCATGTTTTATGCCTCAAAGAAACAAAGGCGTGGCCTACCCTAAGCAAACTGGAAAATGCTCTAACTCTGCCACGGAGAGCTAAGAGATTTCTATTTTAATTCATCACATTCATCCCCTTAATGTACACAGGTGCTCAGTAATCTCCTTTTTCCTTCTATGGGTTTTTTTGTGTTCTTTGCGAGAATAAAGATTTCAGATCTCTTTCACTCCCTATACAAAGCTCGTGTTTGCCAACCTTTGGGCTGCTTTCTCTGTGCCTTATGATATTGTTGAGGTTGTTGGTAATATGGGTGTCTAAACTTCTGGCTAAGTTCCAGGGCTTGCATATCCAGTGATTGTCTTCTCCCCTGCAATAAAAAGGACAAAACAAAAACAAAATGTAATCAAGGGCACATAATCTCTGGAGAGAAATGCTACTAGCCATGTTTCAATCTTCAGGGGTCAGATCCTGCGTGCCTCCAGACTTCTGGAACACATTGGACACAGATTCAGGGATTCATACTTACCTTTTCAGTCACACTTCTACTGTTAAATCCCATGTTCTTACATACACACCACGACTACATCATACGTTTTTGATGCTGTAGAGACAGGGCTCTAAACTATTCTGACCTGGCTGGAAGTTGACTTGAGAAAATTGTAGGTGGGTGTTTAAAAAAAATTATAAAAATTAAACACCCACCTACAACTTTATCAAGTCCACTGCTCAGAGCTTGTCAAGTTACAGGACAACACAGAGTTCATCTACTGTTCATGGATTCAGAGACCTATCTTTCTAATTCAGAAGAGCTCAGCTTTACCCTCTACTACATAGGGATTTGAAGAGGGGAGCACTCCTTGAAAAGCTCTGGCAAGATAAATGATACCGATCTGTGAAGGCATCCAAAAAAAGATGCTCTGAATAATCACAGGCAGTTGACAGCAGTTAACCATGTAATAATAGTTACAGCAGTAGTCCTAGTTAATGATCTGTTTTAGTTTACATGCGGATAGTTTATTTTGGAAGCTCTCTCTTCCACTCTTGCCACACTGGTTTCATGATCATCTTTTGCAAAATACATAGCATTAGAGGGGTGCATTCCTAGCCTGTCCTACTTTATTTTTCCTCATAGCTAGGTCTTTCAGGAACAATATCTTTTGTGTGCTGCAGGGAAGCAGGTGAACGAGGCAACTTTTAATAGATGGTAATTTAACTAATCAGGAGGCTGATTCTCAGGTGTGGGTACTTCATACCAGGCAGAGGTTATTTATTTTGGTGACAATATGAGATGTCTATTTTTTTCCCTTTGGTAAGAATCAAGAAGTTAGTTATTATCAAGCTCCCCGGACCTCAAAGAGGCTGCAGTAGTGGGAAGAGTTTACAAGTAAGGCAACACAGAATGCATAATGAAAGTCTGATTCAGATTCATTTTGGGATCCCTACAAGGGCTTAAGGTTAGTTCAAACTCTGATCTCTGTTTTCACCTCCATAGAGAAATGCAGCGTCTTAAGGATGAAAACTGAGGCACAACCACTGCTCTAGTTTTAACTGCTAAAATGAGTCATTGGCATACAGAGAAAAACCTAGCTCTACTGAATAAAACAGAATATTGCTGTTGATTTCAATGGGGACCAAGATTTTACCTCATGCATTTCAAGGTGAACCACTTACATATTTTACCATTTGATATATTAAAAATAAAACCCAGGCTTTCCAGATAAAATTTACCCAGAACATAACTTGAGGGCAGCAATACAATTTAATGGCAGCAGATTAGCTGCTTGCTTTTAATTGAAAAAAAGGCACTGACTGGTACCCAAAGAAAGCCGGTAGGAAAACCTAAGAAACAGGTCTGACCTACCTTCTTTCACGCTGCTGAAAGTAGCTGATAAACTGGGGAAATTCTGTATGAAGATTAAAAGTACGAGGAAGCCATCTTGGCCCATCTGGCCTTCCAACTCTTCTGGATATGGATGCTAGGCAATCCTTGACTGTCAAGAGGTTCTCGCATGGAAACTGATTCAACATCACATGGGGCCTTTCTTCACTTAGGCTCCTACAAGAGATACAGTTCATTCAGAGAAAGTGCACCATGGAACAGGGCTTTTGTATGGCAATAAAAAAATTGTACTTGCAGAATAACAGTTACAACCTGTAATCTTTGAAGTGGGAAAAATTGTAGAGGATGTCAGCATCTCTCTCGTCGTCAGTGAACACAAAACGGGGGTGTTTCAAATTGTTGAGGACTTGCTGAATGTCTGTATAAACCCTGGGAGAAAGCAAAAGAAATTTATATGAATGAAGCTTTCTATCTGAGAAGCATTTCCCCACTGGGATTCTATTATCTGAATAGTAAGCACCTATATTGCTACTAACAAGACTTAATTTGACTTGGTAATTTGGGAGGATGAGTTTTGCACTTGGCCAGTCACAGGCCTTTATACATTTTCCCCCCTACAAAATACAAAGAATCCTGAACACTGTCTGCATTTCCCCAGCCGTTGCTATGTGCATTTACGTAGACTCACTGTGCAGGGCACTGAGCATCCTTTATTTTCATAAACAGATCTTTATTTTCTCCCTTCAGAATCTGAGGCCATGTATAGATGTTCAGTTTCTACCATGAGAATTACTGTTCTCCCAGTAGAAACCAAAAATGAACAGATTTTTCAAACTTTTTTTTTTTCTCTTGGAGCAAAAATCACTGTTCCAAGAGGAGAAAAAAATATCTCACAACAACCAGATAGAAATTACTTCTCAGAGGGTTTTTCCTGGGAGACTAAACATCTGTACACTTTCCCCCAGCTTAACATTTCTTGGGAACCAGGAGTAGAGCTGGGGAAAAAGGCTTCTGTGCCTTCCAGAGATGGGTATCACCATAGTCTGGAGAAGGAATGGGTGGCAGCTGCTCCCACCCATCTTGTAGACCAGGAGTGGAGGGGATGAATAGTTACCACCAGCTCCTCATACTGGAGTTCCTTTGCCACACTGTTCCCTCTCCTCAGTTGCCAGGCACTGGGGACTGAGCGCAGGGAGTGGTGCTGTTCCTCGTCTGCTTAGCTAAGTGTTACCAGTGATTTGAAAGCTGGAGGCCAGGAGCCAGGCTTGGAGAGTTTTTCCCTGAGCCTGGCTCCAATTTCACTGACTTCACCTGCCTGCCCCCTCACTGCTGCTCAGCTAAGTGACCGAATGTCAGAGGCAGTGATTTAATAGTTGGCAGAACTGGGAGCCAAGCTTGGGAAGCTCTCTACAGGGTTGCAAAGCCCCTGCCCACTCCTCACTCTGGAGCCCCAGGTTCCTGGAATGGGCAGGGGCTTTACTCTGTCCACTCCATACCTGGGTAACTGGGAGCTGAGCAAAGGGAGCAGTGCTGCAAGACCCCTGTCTGCGTCTCACACCAGAGTCATCAGGAATGGGAGGACTGGAGTAGCTCATGTCTTCTTCAGACTGGGATCACTCTGGTGTGGGGAAGGCACATGGAACAGGAGAGAGGGGGCAGTTGCAGACTGAACATCTGTACTACTCCTTCTCTCGAAAGTGAAAATTTCCACTGCTAGAAATAAATGTTTGTACATAGCTTCAACATTCAAAAAAATGTATATGCTGGAGTTTGATATATATGCCAAGCGAGAAAGAAGTGAATTTGACCTCACCAATTTAGAAGCAGAACTGCAATGTAGGATTGAGTAGGTTGTTGGAGAACCCCTACTGAAAATGTTCACTTTTTGATCTAATTTAAAAAGTGTAACAAAATGAGACACGTCATGAGTTCCCCAGTACAAAACTCCCTTTGAAGTATATTTGTTACTTCACACCAACTAACTTTGCAGTTTGTCAAGCTCAAATTACTGAGGAAGAAAAACAACATTAAAGACAAAGTGATTCAAAAAGGCAAGCAAAACATCAAGACAGAATCAGCCATAACTAATACTTCCTCAAGAAGGGCCACATCCCTACTCCTCCCCAACCCTGTACTGGTTGGTTATGCAGAGCCAGGCTATATACTTGATTTTGTGCCATCTCTTCTACCATCAGTCAAATCAGATAACACACCGTCTTAAAGAGAGATGTAACAGAGCATCCTTTAGGATAATAGGGTCTCTTATACAGATCATTAATGCAAAGGCAAAAATACAGCCTCTGGCTATATAAAGACATCAGTCTTGGAGCGGGATCAGCCGTGCTGGGGTTTGTTGTAGCACAGCTGATCCATTTTACTGGGTGATGCAAACATTGCAGTGCAATATGCGTATCCAGGCAATCCCTCCTGGGGGATTCTTAGGGAGTGCCTCTGCCAGCAGAGAAACCTGGACAGGCACTCCAGGGGCTTCCTACGCCTTCCTGCAGCCTCCTACGAATTCCTGCAGAACTCCCAGGGTGTGCAGGATCAGCCCCAGGAAGACCTGGGAGCACCTGTCCCAGGCAGCTAGAGTGAAGGTAGCTCAAGGCTGCCCATGCTTTCCTGCCATAAAGCAGACACTTGCTGCAAAAAAAGCAGAACAAGTGTTTGCCACCTATTGTCATGGCTCCAATTTTGGGTATTTGTGGCATGACAAAAGGCATGGGCATCTGTCTGCTTGAGCTTTGTGCCATCATAAATATTTTTATGGCACAAAGGAGAGCAGCTGGCCTCAGCCACAGCTCATACCTCAGAACAGTCTTCATTGTATGTCACTCCCTAAATGTCATTTTATCAGGCTGATGTCCCTTTGCTCAGCTCCCAGTTACCCAGGTACAGAGCGGAGAGAGTAAAGCCCCCGCCCATTCCATGCACCTGGGACTCAAATCACACAGACAGGGGACAGCACCACTCCCTGCGCTCAGTCCTGGTGTCTGGCAACTGAGCATGAAGAATTTTAAGGCATTTCAGTCATAGATACTTACTTGAAAATTTTATTCTTGTCATAAACTGGTGGACTTATTGCCACAGGCAGTTTCTCCTTGTTTTCATTTAAAATAGCCTAAAAAAAGAAATAATATTATTAGGTAAAATAAATCAGTTTCAGACTTTATAGTCTTAGAAGGGAAATGAACAGTAATTTAGTTGCCAAACTGAATAACATTTTTAAGTATATGAAGAAAGTATTGACAGAAATGAAAAGGAAACCATTAAAAGACAATTAAAAAAAAAAAGCAAAAAAAAGGTACTTCTAGCAAGCAAGAGGGAAAAAAAAGAGTTAAAACGACAATTATCTTTAAATAGTCATAAGAAAGCTTTATTAATATTGGCATATGAAAGTTGACCTGGGGAATAAACATTCCTGTCTTCCTTCCTACCCAAAGATTAAAATAAAAGATTTGCATCAAGTTAAAAACAAGAGTTCCCCTCCATATTAGGTGAATCACATTGTTTAGAAGATCAATGTAGATTTCCCCAAGTATGTAAATAATATAAATGTTATAACAGAAGTGTCTTTTGTGGAAAACAAAGGCATGATCTAGTTTAACAGCATCGTGTATGCTTTGAAGTACACCAAACTGACTCAGCAGCCAAAGAATCAATAGCTTTGTTAGCCTAACTCTACTCCTATAGGAGGCACTTTTATTACGGACTTAGTTAAATTATGGGAGAATTAGGCCAAAACCAAGTGCTTTTGAAAATCCCATTCTCTCTGTCTTTGGTATTTTTAAATTGGAAAAAAAATTGTCACTTTTTGCTCAAGTAGCATAATCCAGCACACACACAGATTCCTAATCCTTAAAATTGCTGTGGCTGGAGATTTAGTTATACATAACTGAAATGGGGGAATTTAAGGCAGATCCTTGCCACCTTTCTCCACAAGACATTGGACCACAGAAATACAGACTGATCCTTCTTTTCACTACAGAAAGAGAACACAACCGTTACTTTTAAAAGCAGAGTATTATGTTTTAAAAATTATTCAGGCACTGTTACAGAAATCAAATAAATTATTTTTAATATATCCTATTTTAACTTGTAATTTTCAGAGACTTTTTCTAGGGAGAAGCTAAAATAGCAGAACATAAGTAGTAGCAGTTGCCTGGTGTTTCTGCGATAAGCAAGTTTGTGGTTCTGAAAAAATGTCAACGTTTTGACTAGAAGATCAAATTTAAAAAGGGAAGCTAGTCAAAGAAAGTATATTTCAGGAAAAAATATTTTTCCTGGTTTTTACATGCATCCAAAATTGGAGGGAAGCATTGGTAAAAGAAGATGAAATATAAATTTCACTAACCACCCTTTCTTTCTGCTTTTCCTGTTATCCTTCTCTGTCTTTTGTATTTAAGGCAAAGGCAGGGTAGAGATGCATCCTAGAGACTAAATCACAGATGCATAGGCGTATGTGAGCCTGAGCTCACTTCGTCAGATGTATTTTGTATTTAAATCACTATTTTTATTTGAGAGCCTCTCTCTGCATGATCTTGCACAGTCTCTGATGAAGTGAGCTGTGGTTTATGAGAGTTTAGGCATCTCTGATTCAGTTAGTTTGTAAGGTGTACCTCTATCTTGCTTTCTACAAATGCTTATTAGCTGTATACAAATTATTTTATTTATTAATTTATAGAAAGTGTGGATTCAATGACTTATAAAACAATGTTAGAAAAAAAATAGCGGGTCAAATGTTGTCTCTGCTCCACCAATTCCTTAAAGTTGTAAGATGAAATGAATAATTAAGTTGTAAATAAGATCTTGTTCCTTACAGAAAGATTAATCATTTTGTGTATTTCAGTCTTAACTAGAATGTTTGTAACAATCAACACACATGGAATGATCTGGCCTGATGCTGCCTCTAGCATCTAACTTGAAACCCAGCTATTAATATACTGAATTCCATACAAACTGGGTATGGAATTCAGACAAATACCCAGTTGAAAAGTAAAATATAGCTGAAAGGCTTCTCCAGAACACTCATTGCTTCTGTTATAATAGAAAAAGGCATCCATCTTACATATTGGGTCTGTAATGGCATAGCATGAAACCAGCATGTTCATTTCTTGACCACATCTCTGCTATTGAAAAATGTAATTATTAGTTTAAAAAAAAAAAAATCATTAAACCCCATGTGACAATCAAAAACTGAAAAGTAGAGATCTCTTACAGGGTTTTCCAGACATTCCCCTAGCAGGAGAGATAGATCATCTAAAACAAAGCAGCACAGATATTTTGACAATATCTTTATTTGGATCAACTGCATAGTTGGGAAAAATGTGACAAGTGTTTGGGCACAAGCTGTGCCCAAAAGCTTGTCTAACATTTCTCAGTTGGTCCAATAAAAGATATCACAAAAAATATCCTTTCCTCTCATACACTTCCTGGACCATCATGCTACATCATCACTCGAATCCTACTAAAAGACTCATTAAGATTATACCTGATAGTGATCTTCAGATGGCTCTGGGGTAGAATAGTTGACATCCAATACTTCAGCAGGTGCCCATGGCAACAACATGCATTTCCTGATCAAGCAATCTGTTTCCCCATAGGCATAGTCCCGTGTCACTTCATCTGCAACAGAATATAAAAGTGATTCTTGTCAGACATTTTCTATCAATAATCCTCTTTGCACCACACAAACCCTATGACCAAAATTATGTTATTTACATGACAAGTGCAATGATTTTAAGTTTATATACCCCCACCAACACTGCTCCCTGCATGTGTAGGCGTTAAGATGGTCTTTAGTTAAAAGTTTTCCTCTCCAGAGGATCCATCCCCAACTCTTTCAATACACGGGCTGTACTGAAGATTGCTACATTAGGGTTGCATGAGTGTTTAAATGATTTTACAGCATCAACACTTTCATTTTCCAACTCATTTCTCATTAGATGACAGGCTAAAATCGAAGAGAGCTTCTTAATCCTTGATTTCTACAATTGCAGTGAATTTATTTGGCTATATGAGGACCTTCATCTTACCTTCTCATATTTAGGAAGACTCAGGATGCCACAAAAATAAATGATATTTGCATCTTATGCCATTTAAAAATATATCCAAATAACATTTTTAAACTACCTGAAATGTTCTGAAGTTTTCTTTTTAAGGAGAAAAACTCCACTTAATTTAACTGTGACAAAGGCTTATAAAAGTTTGGCTTCAGTTGATTTTTGGTATAAAAACAAGTGACTGACACACACACACACACACACACACACACCTCCAGTTTCAAGGTCTCTTAAAGGCCAGAGAACAGTGTAAGCAATTTGTTGAGACATATAAAATAAAGGTGCTGTTGCAAAGGTGGGCTCATCTGAATGCTGAATTCGGGATCCAAATTCATCCATAATATACCAGACAGGAACCTTCTCCTCTGCAGTCTACAAATTAAAAAAAATTATCACAAAATAACACTCAAAATATGCACATGACACTACAACAAGAATCCTGTAAGACAGGTGGCACTAACCATGCACACTAAAGCCATTCTCCTGTGCTCCAAATCAAATAAGAGTTAAAGTTTCTCGCTATGAAAGTTAGGATAAATTTTACTGAGTAGAAAGGCTTATAGACCACTTCAGTAGATTGTCAAGTGCTTTGCAAAGTACCCATTATTCCCATTTTACAGATGGGGAAACTGAAGCATGGAGGTAAAATGTCTCAACTGAACTTATGTGGGCAGATCAGGGCCAGAGTTGGTAAGGGAACTCAAGTCCCTCTCTGAAGCATTACCCTGTAGACCACAGTAACTCCCAGAAGAGTAGCTTTAAAAATATGCTTGAAGAGAAGAGTTCTTCAATAATCCCTTCTACAGCTTTAGCTCCCAGCAGTTTCAGGATACACTTAATACAGTTAAGGAACGAAACATAAGTTACTGATAAAAAGCTCACTTAATGCATGGTTGTTTGCACAGCTGCCCTACCTTCTTCCTTTGTTAAGAGAGTGCTTATTCTCTTGTGTATTTAAAGCTATGGGAAAAAGTGTAAGAAAGGGAAACAAGATTCCTCACCCTCCTCATTCCTCTCCCTTGTAGCATGTTCTTCTTTGGGTTAAGAGGGAAACTTTGTGGGCAACCCTGTTAGAAGACTCTCAGCTTGTCACTGCTCTTTTGCATTTCAAGGTACTCCCTCCTATGAAGAGCAGTGCATTTTAAATGCCTCTAAACGGAGCGTTTCCCACAAGAGACATGGAAAACTAATACCAACTTATTGGAACCAGGACCCTGAAGTGCACCATAATATTCTTGATTAAAAGAGTCATTTTAAAGCCTTACCCCCTGAGATAGCTGGTAGGTTTGGTTGTATTTCCACATCTCCTGCAACACTTGCTCGATACTTCCTTCATCCGGGACTTCTCCATGAAAATCTACTCCCATAAGGTTTGCCATTCGGTGAAGCAGACCAGGAACTTGCAGCAGCTGCTGGCGTGCATGTTCCACATGGTAGGTCCAGGCATGGTCGATAAGAAAAATGCTTAGAGAGAGAAATTTCAGTAACATTACAACAATATGCCTCTTGCATACATGTGTACAAAGTACAATGCTCCTGTAGAGAAAAGACTGCTTTTTTGTAGAAGGTATAACAGCCAAACTATTCCTTTCATTCAAAATGAGTTCTGTGATGATGGTACAGAAAGCCCAAGTAGGAAGTTCTGCTTTTAGCAAGTGGACTGCACAGTAGCTGCTATTTCTACAAAAGACATGGTGAATAGTTGAGATGCTGAACGAATCATTTCCACTTGGCCATCCTGATTCTCCTTCGTGGCCTTGGACACACTGATGTGGTCCCCATCAATAAATAAGGTTAGCAGTGCTCACCTTCCACTAAACATGTGAAGAGGTGGTCATGTTTCAGGTACTGAGACTTGGTATCTTAAAAAAAAAAAAAAAGCTTATTACAATGCAACAGATAAAGCAATATGACCATCCCCACTAGTTTCACAGATGACCTCAGAAACTAGAGAGGGAGAGGCAGCATCAATACAAGTCTCTCTCTTTTAATATACAGATTTAGACTGAGATTTTCTAAACTGCTCAGTTGTCATGCCCAAGTACCATTAGATTTAAAGCGAATAAGGCGCCTAAATCTCCCAGGCAGTTTCAGAAGTTCTGCTCTGATTTTATCTAAAAAAATTCCAAAACTGGAAGCCCCCTTTCCTGACCAGTAATGTCCTATTTTCAGCTATAGGAAACTCATAGGAAAGAGAGAACAATTGGATTTAATCAGAAAATATTTCCCCCCCGCAAGATGGTTATAATCCTCTCACAGATGAGGTCTGATTTCTTTCACTGCCCTAACTTACCTTTTCTTCCAAAAAAGAAAGAACACACCACTGAGCTTATCATATATTCACATTCCTGATTATTGCAACATCTTACTTGCCCAGAACAACA
This sequence comes from Alligator sinensis, assembly GCF_000455745.1. Classification (NCBI taxonomy): domain Eukaryota; kingdom Metazoa; phylum Chordata; order Crocodylia; family Alligatoridae; genus Alligator; species Alligator sinensis. The sequence continues at coordinate 786,606 of NW_005842509.1, read as the reverse complement.
AATAACAGCCCTTTAGCTGCTTCTAAAGACAAAAAGCATTTCACCTTCATGATATAATTAGGCTTTGAACCAGCTTTACAATTATATGGGTGTTCTAGCTCAACTATGTTCATGCACACTTGAACAAACTGGTAATTTAAACTTCAAATCACTCACATGATTTGGAAGTGAAAATTTAGCTTTATGGGGAGAAATAAGACTGATTTACAGTGCCTGCTTGAGAAATAGCTCCAAGTCCCTCTTGGCAATAAATAAGAACTTTAGCTACAAGACTGCTTTACTAAAAAGGGTGATTTTTTTTTAAAACAACCTTTCTCTGCTAAAGACTGAAGATTTGAGAACTGAACAGTCTCAGTTTTGAAATCATTTCTGGTGAGGGAAGGAACTCAATAATATCGCTGTGTTCCCTTTCATAACCTATAAAGACCCTGTAAGGCGGCTCATTTATTAGAAGTCTAAACAGACAACTTTTATACAAACTGTAACTGTTTTAAAACATTTTCTGAAGTGGTTAGTAGGGAGCAATGTTTGAAAGTAAATCAATTATTCGTCAGATAAATTTCTTGCGTATGATAAGCCAGCTTCTTTTGAAGGACACTAGTAAAAGATTTTTGTTTAGGTTTGTTTTCTTTTTTCGTTTCTTAAGACAGTCAAATCATATGAACAGATAGCCCTATTCACGAATTATTACTATATTTTCTTGCAGGTAACAGCTCCAGATATACTATGAACCTTGTTTTTGAAAAACATTAAGGAAAAAAAATCTTTGTAGAGAAACTGAGTAGCAGCAGCTAGGAAGACAAGCCTGCTCCCAGCCCTGCATGCCAGGTCTGTCCTGGGGGCCAGGTCAGGGGGCCATGCTCCATGTCTCGGCCCATGCACCAGTTCCAAAGATACATGCCCCCCATGTCCAGAAATATGTGAGCGGGGGGAAAAAGAGCAACATTAATTACCATCACTCCCGTAGTGCCAAATTTCCAGACCCATGGGGATTTCTGTATTTCTTGCATGTAATGTACATCCCAATTTCCACAAGCTGGTTTTGGAGGAAAGGGTGCATGTTATATGCAATAAAATACAAGTAGCATTCAAACAATATATCTGGACTGTCAACAAGCATCTTTCAATCGGTCAATTATCTCCATGCACCAAATGGCGTAAGTTTGTGGACTGCTGAAGAAGTGATTATCTGCAATCAAAGCAATCTAAGTTTCTGACAATAACAATAATGGGTAACATCTCTCTCCTTCCTCCCCTGACCCTTCCATCTGGAACACGCTATTGAACCAATCTGCCTCAAAACAAGCACTATGAGAGCGTAGTTCAAATCTCCAAATCTAGGCATTCCTTGGGTTCTCTGGAAAGACTACTGAGTGATAAGGCTGCTGTACATCTACTACTAGGGAACTAAACTGAACCAAGGACAGCAACTAGCTATCCAACAACATGGCAGGATTTGAGCTAGCGTTCTAAAACTAATATTTCCATTTCCTATTCTTAAATCATTCGTTCTACCTTTTCCTTCAAGCCTCAGATTGTCAACACTGATTTCTTCATTTTGAAAAGATGGCACAGATAGTGTACAACCTCATTACAACAAACACTCATGGGACCTGGAGAAAAGTTTATTAGAAGAGGGTGTGTGCTATAACTGGCAGTCCATCTACTGAATCATAATGATGAAGAAAAAAAAAAAATCAGGTCCTGCTGCTGGGATTATTAAAACCAGGGGGCTGTTATAAACTGAGTTTGTTGTAAGGATTTCATAGACATTACGGCTGGAAGGGACCTTGCAAGATCATAGGGGTTAGCCCTCTGCCCAAGGGGCAGGAAGTCAGCAGGGGTCAAATGATCCCAGCAAGATAGGCATCCGACTATTTTTTAAAGTATCTAGAGTGGGTGCACCTCTGGGGGAGTCTATTCCAGGAGGCTGTGCCTTACTTGGAAACCAAACACCATCTGTAAAATGGGCCCAGTAACATATGGGCTCATCACCTTTCTGAAATAGACAATTAATTTCCTTTCAGTAAAGTAGTTGAGGTTACTGAAGAGGAGCTAAGTACACAAGTTTCAGAACAAGTGAAATACAGGTAAACTCTGAAACCAGAACCTACCTATTGGGATCTGATGCTTGAAGCCCATTCTCATGTGTCACAATAACTTTGAAACAAGGTTCATTTCCAGGATTTGGTTTCTTTTTCAATTCTTCTTCCACTTCTTCATCACCCTCTTCTTCTTCTTCCACCTCTTCTACTTGCATAATCCCAAAAAACTCACCAGCATCAAACACCTAAGATTGGAAGCACCATATAATTAAGAGTGTCTGGTTGACATGGTAGCCAAAGGTTACCTGAAACACACAGCCCATTGTTTAAAGGTGCTGGCTAGTTAAGTCTGACCTGTGATCTGACAGGCTTCTGGCATTTAGCAAGGAACAGATGGATGGATTATAATACTGATTCTTACTTTTTTGTTGTTGCTGATTTATTTGGTTGAGAAATTTCACCTGTTAATTCAGGCAGAAAACTACTTATAGTCCTTCAATTTACCATCTCACACACGCTTTTAAAACTGAAAAGCAGGGGGCCTTTATAGAACTGTACTTAAAAATCAATGCAATTTGTTTCCCAGTCTCTGGATTACAATGAAGCACTCTGGAGTTCAACCAAGAGAGTTCAGACATAGAAAAAAAGCCTTCTGCAGGGTTTCTCTTTCCAAGAAAAATCATTTTGCATCACGGATTTACCCAATGAAACACATATTCACTCATCCCTGGATGTTCAGAAAGATTTCATACACTGCAGAAAGTGAAAACCATCACTATCTACCACCATACTGAAAGATTTAAAGGGCTTGTTTTTAACCTTCCTAATCATAATTTATAGTTTAGATCAGAGGTGTCAAACTCTATACACTTCTCTCCCATCTACACCCCCCTCTGCCAGATCTGGACCATGGAGTACATCCCTTGCTGCCAGCAAACTCTCCCCATGGGGCTCCATTCCTGGGAATTTGGTGGCAAGCTCCACCCTCATTCATGCCACCCCAGAATTTTTGGCCCCTTCTGGGAAGCTAACAGGCAAGGAGAAATAGATCCACAGGCCAGAACTGGCCCACAAGCTGTGGTTGACACCCCTGGCCTAGATAAATTAAGTATGTTACTAGATCAACTGGAGCTGGATACTGTTAGATCTGAACCTCTAAAGCTATGGAACAGTCTAAATAAAGCAGCTTTTACAGTTCCAAGGCCAATGTATGTTTAAAAAAAAAAAAAAAAGCTCCCTCAGATTTCTGCTAATTTTCTTAGTTTATTTCCTCAGCTCTGTAGCTAAGTACCTGTGAAGTAACACTAGCTAGCAATCACTATTCCATTTGGAATACTAGGTGATGTTAGAAAAATGGAAAGCTAAAATGTAGGCAGGGGGGAGGGGGAGGGAAGCGAAGGGCTGGAACTGTCTATTTTAGGTTTAGCTGCAGCTCCTCACCATAGTATCTGAACATCTTCCATGTAAAAATCAAGAGAAACTACCAAGACGTTGGACTCCAGTGAGTTGTGAACATGTCCATTCCTGGGGACAAAAGTCTGCTTGGGGTACAGATTTTTTTGTTTGGGCGTAGAAAGTTGTCAGTGATGGGTTCACTAAAAAGACATGAGAGTTGGGGCGAGAAGGACTCTATTGTTAGAAGCAGTATTACAGAAAAATATTCACTTTATTGGGAATCGATTTGCTATTATACAATTCAGTGAACATGGGCAGAGCATGCTTTTTTGATACAGAAAAAGCACCAATATCACTTTTTGTACACGTGTGGCCAACGTTAAAGTGTCCTTTATTGCATTATCTAGTAACGGAGACAGGGTTATATTTCACAAAAGCTTTCCTCCATCTCCTGTACTTTTGATTAGACCAAAAATGTCACCCATCAAGCTTATTAGGGAAAACCTCCTCAACAAAACTAAAATATTATCAAGCATTTTCCCTGACAATTTCTACAGTGTATTTATGTTGCTAAACTTAGCTTACCAAAAGCAAGAAGTGCAGCGCCACTCTTAAATAAAAGCAAACAAACAAATCCCAAAACTATGAATAATAGTGTCTGTACAGGTTTTTTTTCCCCTTGCTTCATTAAAAGCCCCACTTACTAGCTGACATGCAACACATTTGTCTGCTGGAACTCAGGGCCACAAAAATCTATGGATCTTTCTGAAGACCTGAGGGTTCATCTTCCAACTGAACACACACGGGGCTGCCCCATTGCATACTGGGAAGTGTTAGGTCTCAGCTCTGTGTTCTCAGGCAACCCTGGCACAGGATGCAGTCTGTCTGGCTCACAAAGAATTTCCCCTCCCTCCCCTCCTCTACCTAAATGAAACTGATTAAGATGCAGTGAGAGACACACTTAAGACCCTCCAGATAAGGGTGACAAGAGTGAAACAACTGCCCTAGGTCTCATTTGCATCTGAGATGGAACCAGATGACCATTCATTTACATGAGAGATGGAGAACAGAAAGCCTGAAGCAGAGACTGCAGTGAATTCTGGGACCAGAGAAGCAGGGGAGCACTGCATGATGGGGAATCTGTGCTCCAAATGCCATGTTCACACACACCCAGCTCAGCATTTATCAGACGAGTTCTAATCTGGATTTACAAAGGAC
>NW_005842509.1:777156-781915 GCF_000455745.1 Alligator sinensis | reverse complement strand
ACACACACACACCTCTAAGTTTAATAGGCATCTCGGGCCGTACATTCCCCGGTCCCACTATGGGAGGCCTATTTAAACTTGATCGACTAAAACTCGGTTGCTGGGTTAGGGAATGCTGAGGCAAGAGACCGAGTCAGAGGGGGCATGGGCAACATTTGAACAATGGTTAAGGGTTCATCACAGCATCCAGCCCATTGGAGCCCTAACCACAGGTGTCGTCATGTTTTTCCCAGGACGACTGGTGGAAGTCCTCCTGCCCAAAGCTTATGAACACCCCAATAATTGCTTTAAGTCTGGTAAAAGACTATAGTAAGATCTGGAAAAAGTCATGTTAAGCTAAGGCTTGTTCACAACAAGTAAAAATCAAAAAACCTGATGCTGCAAGCTATCTATTGTTTCTGAAGAAACCATGAGATATCCCATCAGTATATCTGCTATCCATAGGAATTTCAAGCTGGTTCCCAAGTATCTGGTTACTCCCTAACCTTATGTGTTTCCTGATTATCAATCAGTTTGTTGAGATGTTCCAAACCAGATAACCCCTTGTCAAGAAAAAAGACAACGATTTGCACTACTGAGAATGCTTCAAAGCAGCTGAATTGAGGGTATAAAAATCTGTAAAAAAGCAGCAGCGTAGGTGCTTCAAGAAGAAAAATCGTGTGCTGACACCATCCCATTGTTCTTGGGATGCTGGAAGAACAGATCGTCTCCCTTCAAGGATTATTCTAGGAACTTTACCTGTCAGCTTTGAGACTCAAGTACCTTGGACTGGTGAGATCCCAGCACTCACTCTCTCTTTTCTCTCTAGGCATAAATTTCTGAACCTGAACTGTACTAGTTAAGCTTGAGCTAAGTTTCCCCAAATAATTAGTGAAACCAGGGTAGTATTGTAATTGCTTGTGTTTGTTTTTCGTTTGCATGTTTATTACTATTAGTACCATTATATATTTCATATGCTTAGCAATAAATAACTTTTATATTCAAACTGGTAGTAACTGGGTATATTTTTCCTTTTCTGCTTCTCTTTTCTCCCGTGCTCTGCAGCAACGCTTCTTTTACCTAAGCTAAAGATCCCTGTGAAGCCCAAAAATACTGTGGGGTCTGCTCATCAAGAGGCGAAAGATTGGGATATGCTGAGTTTGAAACACATAAGGGGATCAGCTTGTACAGGCTGATTGCCCCAGTTTGACTCAGACGTGCCCTTACGAACTGAATGCTGACCCATGAGGGTGTCAGCTGGACACCACGCCGGATTCAGAGGGATTCTGTGTGCCTGTGTCTGACTGCAGTTTATTGTTGCTCTGATGAACTGATTCTTGGCATATAAGGGTGTCAGCCTGTCCATGTTGATCAACCCGGCCGGATCAGGCATGTCACGTTAGTGTTAGTGTGTGTGTGTGTGTGTGTGTGTGTGTGACTGACTGACTGACTGACTGACTGGAAGAACCCAGCCCCATTGAAACCGAGTCCTGCAAGATAGCTCCACTGGGGGCGAGGACTTGCAGAAGGGAGATAGACAGCTCCATACAGAAACACAAGTAACACAAGCAGCACAATGACAGAATTACCAAGACCCTAGAAACATATCCCTTAAATGAGCACACCCCAAAGTAATGGGCAAATCTGGTAACAGAAGATGGAAGGGAAAAATGACTATGAACAACCAAATCAATCCACTGGGTTTCACAGGTTCAAGTTACAAATTCACCACTTGTATTTTTTAACTTCTTCTTTCATATGTCATTTTAGGATTACAACATAGATTAAGTATCTAAATCTGATAACCATTCAACTACTTCAGGGATAGCTGCATGGATTGATTTTAGATCACCATTACATTTTTTAACTTTTCTGTAGTAAAAAAAAAGAAAAGATGCCATAAAATACAGTAAACTGAGAATTCATAAATCCCCAATTCCAATTTGTTATATGAGCACGCGCTTGTGTTTTCTTGAATACCATGTTCTCCACCTCCCACTCCTCCATAAGACATATACCTTGCTTGCCAATTTGGCAATGGTTGCAACAGGATTAAGCCTCTAGATTTTGGTTTACCAGCACACTCTGCCCTTCCTCTATGCAGCTGGGAAGAAGCCAGGACCAGGCAGCCATCCCAGCACACGCAGGCCCTCCGTTTCAGTAAGGCAGTCAACTTCCTCTCTTAAAACATGCCCCCCTGCCCCCCATTTTAGATGGCTATTTGGGGGGGGGGAGGGGAAAGGGAAAAGGGGGAGGTGCACCTAATATGCCAGTAAAGGTAGTATTTTGCAGATTTCAGAAAACAGCATTAACAGCAAGTGACAATGGATTACAAAGCAGCACAGAACCACCAGAATCCTAGAAAGGTTCATTTCTCAAAGACAGGCAAACCACCAAAAGGAGCTGGATGACAGGTGACAGCTTAGGCTGAGGGGGTGGGGGGTGTCAATGTAGCTCTACCAATCTATTTTAAGTAGTTTGCTTTATGTGGGAAGGTTTCCTTCTTTGAAATGAAGGAAACAGTAGTTTAAGTCAAAATGACATAAGAGTCCCAGGAAAGAAAGCCTCAAGATAATCTTGAGGCTTGTATCTGAACAGAGCTACACTCCTTCAGTGGACATGTTAACATTTGCAGAAAAGAGCACATTGGGGGAAAAAAAGTTATACGTTAGAGCTGTGCACAGACATTCGGGGTGATTAAGGGGAGGTTAGATCACGTTAAAAATGGCCACCTGATCTAACTTAGTTTGCCCAGGTGTTGACCTTACAGTAGTTAGGTAGATTCACGAGCAAACTGTACAGAAGCTATATCAATCTAAAAATGGCAGACCCAGTCCAAGTTAAGTGTGCCTCTGAGGTAGTCTTAAGTTAGCTCAGGTCTGGCAAGACTGATCTAAACGAAAAGCTATACAGGACTGGGAAAGCCCAGCTGCTGGCCCCAGCCCCAGGGCTGCACTTATCCTACCTCCTCCCTGGCACCAGGTTATTTTTAGCTCCCCAGCCCCTCCTCCCCACTCCCAGATGGACAAGCCTTCCCACACACCAGCCAGCCCCCCCAGCCCACAAGCTCTGTGGTCTGTCACAGAAGATGAGGGAGTGGTGGGGGGGGGGGAAAACACATAGGGGGAGATTCTCCAAGAAAGACACTTTGTCGGGGGGTGGTAGGTAAACGGCCAAAAATAGCTCCTGTTCCTGGGGGGGGGGGTGAGGGAGAGAGACACCCCCCCTCCACCACAGACCCTGTAAGTGACAGGAGACCTCAGATGAGAGGCAGCTCTGTCCTATACCCATCCAGCCCGGCTGGGCAGTATCTCTCCCTGCCCCAGCCCCACTTCCTCCCTCCCCACACCCCTTCCCTCACAACAGACTTACTAGCTGGAGGCAGCTGCATCAGAAATTGGATTGGTATCAGCCAATATGCCTCTTTAAAAATCTGCTATGATATCCACCCCCAAAATCTACTGATGCACCCCTATCCTTGTGCAATGAGTGGTTCCCACCAGGCAACTGGTCTGAAGTTCCAAGCTCCCCTCCGCAGGTCCCAATCCCCCTGTTCAACCAGTCAAAACCTGTTCTTGCTTAACCCACAACTCCCAAGCAGTTTCTTTCTTCCCCAGATCCTTATTGACATCTATTCCTCTCTCCCCTCTGGTTCAACCTTTGATCCCCCTGAATTCAAATGAAATGGCCTTCTCCATGCTGCTTTCATGGCAATAGAGAGGTCGTTGAAGCAGAGTAGACACAGACTCCCTCCTTCCTCTCAATGCTGGTGCCCAGAACCTTCTTGACCTAGACACATCCTGCAGGGAAGACCTTTTCTCAGATCTTTTCAGCTTTGGTCTGGAACGTGCTCAATTATTCCAGATAGCTTTTCCTACTGGCAGAAGATAATGGCTTTTCTTCCAAGGGGTGGTACCTGGGTGGAGGTAATGCCTAGTTAGTCTCTCACTTCCACTTCCAGTGGAAAGATCTTGTCTTTACACCCACTTTATGGAAGTTAGAGATTCCTTCTTAACTTGCTCCTGCAGCCATACAGCTGAGGGCAAGCGAAACTTGGGGGCATCAGAACCCCAAGCTTCCAGGCTTGGGCCTGCACAGAGGATGCCTGCCCAAAGGATTAGAAGCATCTGAAGCCCCAGGCGGGAGTGGAGGAGGTTTGCTGGTAGTAGAGCCACATATGGTTCTTGAATGACTTGCAGATTTGGAATTGATTTGATTTGGAACACAATTTTTTAAAAAATTTTTTAAGGAAAAATTGTCTGGTCAGCATCAGGAGCTAAGAGAGGCTGAAGCATGCTTGGAAAGGCCAGAATCTTCTGAGGCTGGAACTTATTAAACCAGAAAGTCTGCTGGACACATGCAAAACAATGAATTTCAAAAGACACAGAACTTGGCCAAGTGAAAGCAGACAGCAAGAGGCATATTCCTTGCTACAACCCCCCTCCTCCCCCAAATACAGTAGATCAGAAATGGAAAAGTATAATTTCCCAGCACTTATTTTCTTGCAACCCCCCCAAAAAATAAATCATGCTTTGCTTTAGAAAGGGAGAACAACAAACAGAGCAGGGTCTACAGAGTCTACTCAGCGTCACTTGCCTCCTCTTTGGTGCTCCAGATTTAAATGGGTCACAATCGCTGCCAAATTGGTTGACAAGCCAAAGTTGCTACTAATTCAGCAGCAGCAGCCATGACAGGGTTGAGCCTCTAGTTCTGGGCTGCTATCCTGAACCCCTTACAAAAGTTTACATGCATGATTGCAAAGGGTTTCAAAAGAAAGGAT
>NW_005842509.1:774486-777146 GCF_000455745.1 Alligator sinensis | reverse complement strand
GAAAAAGCATGATATATTTTCCTAGTGTTTTCAAAACAGCAGAACAGTTTTGGCTGAACCAAAGCAAACAAGCAAGCAAAAATACAGACTAACAACCATCCTTGAATTAGATAACTAGAATGGGAAGTTTAACCCTAAGAAGTTAACATTTAGCAACCGAAACGGGCTGAACACAGCAGAGAAAAAAGTTACACAAACTAGGATGCATTTTCAGCCATGCAATGCCAGCCTTTATGTACCACAAATACTTAACGCTCCTTTTGTCTCAAAGTACTGAAGGCTACATGATGCACTCGTGGCTTAGAGCTCTTTAAAATCCAAGATACTGTAACGCCATTTGTCATCAGGTTTCATACAGCCTCCACAGCTTTGCAGGAAGGGCAACTTAACAGCAATCCTGATGCATTTGTAGGATTGTTTCTCCCATGCTGACAGCCTTTATTTTGGAGTCGGCAGCACCATACAAAAAACCCTGCTCTCAATTGCATGGCCTAATCCGTGACACCCAGCCTTTTCTAAGGAGGGAAAGACACCCTGGCCATAAAAACTCATCCCCAGGTGTGGCATTAAGACGCCACGTGGGGGGCAGCACCTTCATTTTCATCCTGCCAGGGCCTCTCTGCAACAAGAACTCAGGCACCACACAGTAGGACCCGTACACGACCGATGCCTTGATTTCCTCCCCAAACAGGCTCCTTGCCACCGGGCACACCTCCCCCTGTTCATGGCACTGAAGCCCAGGCAGCCCTGCCAGAGGCCCCACAAACTTGCTGCCCCTCCCTGAATCCAAGACCAGCTTGCAGGGACGCAAAGGGACTGAGAGGCAGAGCCTGCAGGAGGGAAGTGTCACCCCAAACAAGACACCCCCCGGTTTGCACAAAGCAGACAGCCTCGTAGCTCTGCAAACCCCTAGGGAAGCTGCAGCGGGAGGCCGGGCCGCTGACTGCAGGACGCACCTCGCCCTCCAACTTGCGGCGCAGGCTGTCCCAGTACCGCGCGGGCACCCCAGAGGCGCGCAGCGCTGGGCAGTGCAGGGCAGCAAAGGCGCCGGGCTCCGCCGCACGCTCCCCCGCCATCGCGGCACCGCGCGGCCAGCCCCAGCACAGCGAGGCATGCTGGGTGAGGACGAGCCTTAAAGGGAAAGGCTTACCTGCTTGCTGGCTCTGCCCCGAGCAGGGGGCTCTGCCCCTCAGGTTTCCTGCCAAATTGGCTCTCCCCCCTCAGTGCGGGAGGCCGCGCCTTTCTGAACATGGAGCCTCCCCGGACGCGGGGCGCAGCCCTTCTCCTGAGGGTTGGTTCCTCGTTCCCACCTCCCTCTTCAAAGCGAGTACTTATTCAGGGCTAATAAGTACTTGCTACATGATGCTTTTTTTTTTCCATTGGTATTAGTAAATATACATTTTTGGATGAGATCCAACTCTTTGGCATGTCAAATGCATTTCTAACAACCTTTTGTTGTGTAAAGATTCACTTTGAAAAAGGAACCAGGAACCAATTTCAGTCTCATTGCTGGAAGTAGTTGGCCATCACTCCAGCTGCTTAGTTGACCCCCCAAGATGTCTCCCTCCTTGGCACAAGACTCAGAGCCAGAGTTCTCTGCCCGTGGGGGAAACGAAAAAAAAAGCTGGGAGGCATCTGTGGAAAAGGCAGGGCTGGGTTCCCAGGACTCAAGAATGTTTGGCCATCTCAGAGCTGGGTTTGAGACAGGAGACATGGGTGGCTCCAGGATTTGGAGAAGCGGGGATGCGCCTGCTGAGGTGTAGCATCACGCCTAACCCAACCTAACTCTCCACATAAAAAGGAAACTAGAAACTTTATGGATAGATGAGAAGCACAGTCCAATAGTTTTAGTTCATAAAATCATAGCAAAGGAGGAACCTCAGGAGGTCATCTTGTCCAAACCCCTGCTCAAAGCAGGACCAGCCCCAACTAGATCATCCCAGCCAAGGCTTTGTCTATCAGGGTCTAAAAACCTCTAAGAATGGAGATTCTACTCCTGGGTAGCAGAATCTCTACCCTTAGAGGTTTTTAAGACCTGGGTAACTGTACAGGGGGATGCTTAGTAAAACATCTGTATTATGTCATCCAAGACTGAAGCAAAATCCAAATAGGATGTCATTGGAATGAGTTAAGAAACAGTCTGCAGGGCTGTGAAATTAGAAGCTTCATGACCAGAAGCAGCTACCAGGCCCCAGTGTTACACAGCAGGGGGTAGCTGGATTGGTGGAATGTCAGGACCATTCAAAAGGAGAGGGAATGGTTACCACCTCTGGAATGAAGAGTTTAGAAGGGATCAAATAGATTATGAGCTGTGAAGTCAATTGATTCCCTCAGCACTGCCTGATGAGAAATGCTGCTGCCACTGCCAGGTAGTTGGTTTTAAACTTTAGGTAAAGCAGGAATCAAAGTCAGGGTGTAGCAGAAAGCCACCTTTTCCTCTTGGCTGCAGTTGCTCTCCCCTCCTTGGATATGTTTTTCTTCTTCTACCTTTTCTTCCTTCCTCTTTCTTTCACTTTAAGATAAGGAATTGTGTTTTAAAATTCGTATGTGTGCATTTTGTAACTCCCCTTGTATTTTGGTATTTTTATCTATCTGTGTGCCATGGCATTACTTTTGTAGCTTATATTTTATACTACTTACCTTTCAACTTTCAACTGTAT
>NW_005842509.1:720927-773973 GCF_000455745.1 Alligator sinensis | reverse complement strand
TGTTGTTGGTGGTTGTTGGGTGGGGGGGGGGGGGGGGGGGGGGACGGGGACGGGACGAGCCCCAAGGTTTATGATTTAACTTCATTACAGTGTTTTAATCCACCTAATAAACCAGAATTTTAAGGATCCCGAGTTGGACATTTGTAGCCAACAAGGGCAGGGGGAGGGGAAGAGGGTGCAAGTGCCCCAGTGCACCTCTGGCCCCCTCCCTTGGATCCAGCTCTGTTTTATTAATCCTGTAGTCATAATAGTTAAATATGTGTTTCATTCAGATTTATAAAACAAAATCTAACCTTCCTGAGCATCTTAACAGTGCCTCCAATACTTCACTGTCAGTCATTCCTGCACTTGACAGGAATTAGTATATTACCTAGCTGAGATACAGGACCTCCACCTAACTCAGGAGGTACACAGTCCCACCAGAGGAAATGCCCTGCTGGACTTGGTCCTTGCCACAGGCAATGGAGGGAATTGTGGGTTCTCGGCCACCTGGGCTATAGCGATCATCTCCTGCTGGAATTCACTACCCAGCACAGGGTGTCAAGGACTAACAGTAAGGCGGAAGTCCTTGACTTCAGGAGGGCCAACTTCAATGAGTTAAGAAGTCTAATATGAGAGGCTTTGGGATCCCGAAGTTTTGGGGAGATGGGAGTCCAGGATGGGTGGTTGTTCCTCAAGGAGATGATCCTTCAAGCTCAAAGGGAGTCAGTCCCAATGCATACCAAGTGAGGTAAGAGTGCTAAAAAGCCCCGAATGCCTGAGGGCTAAAAAAGGAGGTGTACATCTGATAGAAGCAAGGGGATATTACCAAAAAGGATCACATCTCTGTTGCTCAAGGATGTAGGGTGGCTATTAGGAAGGCCAAGGCTAAGATCGAACTGGGGCTGGCGACCAGGATTAAGGTTAACAAAAAGTCCTTTTTCAAATACATGGGGAGCAAGAAGAAGGCACCGGGTAATGTAGGGCCCCTGCAGGACACGCTTGGCAATCTGATGATTGCTGCAAATGAAAAAGCAGACCTCTTTAACAAATTCTCTGCTTCCATTTTTCTGAGCAGGGACTGGGACATCTCCCCCACCGAGAGTATGGAAGGACTCAGGGGAGGCACCACCAGGCCCAAGGTTAGGGATGACGTAATTAGGGAACTTCTGGAGGGGCTGGATGTGTTCAAATCAGCAGGCCCGGATGCTCTTCATCCAAGGGTGCTGAGGGAATTGGCAGGGGTCATTGCAGGGCCCCTGGCATGGCTATACGAGCGCTCATGGAGCTCTGGTCAGGTGCTGGATGACTGGGAAAAAGCCAATGTGGTCCCCATTTACAAGAAAGGGAGAAAGGAGGACCCAGGTAACTATAGGGCCAACAGTCTTAACTCGGTCCTGGGGTACTGCATCTAGGGAGAAGGAACCAGCAGCATACCTATAGTCTGGGTGTAAAAAAGACTTACCGGACGAGGCATGCACCGGAAGATGAACGTGACGAAAGTGAAACCACAGCAGGTGGAGCTGCTGCAGGTAAAGATCAAAGGAAAAAAAACCCGCCAAGCTTAAAGGAGCTGGGAACAGCTCCTGTGTCAGCATGGGCGTGCTTTGTAAGAGCGTGCCGGGACCAGTTGGTCAGCCAGACGCCCAGGGCTGGGATAAAAGACCTGGTGGAAAACAAGCCGGAGGGACCAGAAGTGGAATCCCCAACCAGCCCCGAGGGGCCAGAGCTCATGAGTGGTCCCAGCGAGGGGACCTGGTGAGTACCTCAGGAAGGGGTCCCTACAAGAATGCAGGGCCAGAGAATGCCTGAGGATTTACTTACAGGGTCAATCTGGGCAGAGGAGGTCTGCAGTGAAGACTGGAGCCTGGCAGGACCCAGCAGTACTAGGATCCAGATGCGGCTGATGGACGGCAGGTACCAAACCCAGGGAAGAGGCGGCACACTGGGGGATGGAACGGTGCCGAAACCAGACACCATATAGACGGAGAGAAGAGGAGCTGTAGGAGATGCTCAGGATAGAAACACCACAACTAGCCTGCAGCCACATGATCCTGAGAGCCCAAGTGCCGAAGAGGTTCAGGACATCAACCTTGATGACACAGGTGACAACATCGCAGTTGGCTTAAGGCGGAGTGTAGGGGAGGTGGAGCCCCACAAAGAAGGAACAGCGGGAATGACCAAGGGAAGGTGCCAGGGGAGGTGGGACCAAACATTGTCCTCCCGATCAGAACATAATCATCATCAAAGACGTGTCAGGCAAGGCCCCTGGGGAACCAACCCAAAGTCACCCCAATAACCAAACTGTTCATCCCAGAGAAACACGGCGAGGTTCAAGAGGAACCCACATACGCAACACCCAGAGGAGAGACACGGAAGATTACAACTTGGTGCATTGACCGGGAACGTGAAAGCAAGGATGACCCTAGATGCTCATGCCACAAAGGAAGTCAACCTAAACCCCCAGATTGACTTGTTAGGTGAAACATTACACGCTGTGACAAAGGTGCTATAACATGGGTGGGCAATTATTTTGGGCAGAGGGCCACTTACTGAGTTTTGCCAAGCCATCATGGGCTGTATGACAGGCAGCCCAGGGCAGATAAGCATTAATTTTCTAATTTTTTTAAGGGCCCCATGAGCTGGTTAGAATGGCCTGGCGGGCTGCACCCAGCCCCTGGGCCACATTTTGCCCACCCCTGTGCTAGAAGTCCAACAACAGCAGGCAATGTAGCAACAGGAGTGGATGCGTCAGAATTGGACAACATTTTGGATGCATCATATGACACACGAGGATGATGCGGAGGTGTATATCAAATTGCTCGAGAAGATGGCGATTCAGATGGGGCTAGATAGGCTACAGTGGGCCAGCCAGCTTGAATCACTAGTGGTGGGCCGGGCACAAGCTGCATACTGGGCCCTACCAAGGGAAGACACCTACAGCTACGACAAGGTGAAGGCAGCCATATTGCAGCACCTAGGGCTCACCCCCAATGTCACAGGCTGGCTAGGTGCAGTGAGTGTATCAGCTGTGAGGCTGCTGGGTTCAGAATCGAGGAGGTAAGTCGGGAGTGAAGTAATGGCAATTTTACTTATAGCTTAGCATACAACAGTTAACAGAAAGGTTAATGCAACAAACAGATAGTACAGCGATAAAGAGCTAATAGTGAATGATAACAACAGATAGACAGAATGACAAAGAGTTCCCACGTGGGGTTGGCAACTTATCAGCAGTCCCTCTATGCCAGATGCGTGCCAAGTTGTTCCAGCGAAGTGAGGCATCCCTGATCAACGCTGTCTGAGGAGTCACCGGGAAGAGCCCTTGGTCAGGATCTGGTCCTCACTCACACTGGGAGTCCAGGGTCCAGGCTTGGTACAGCGATGGTCCTTCTGTCCTGTCCGTCTACCTGTTCACTTGACATGCACGTTCCTTTATGCCTTATTTTATGCTAATCTGTTGGCTTTAGAGCCACTCACAATCTTGCCCTATAGCTGTTACCGTATGGGATCAAAAGGTGTTAGAAATTATCATGAAAGGTTACCACCCAATAAGCAAAGTACACCACATTACTTTGAAGTTTGAAATTAGCATTACTCTGCCCAAGCTTAACTCCTGTTTTTTTTATTTCTTGGATTCCTAGGAATGTGCTAATTATATTAGGTGGTCAGATCTTGTTGTGGCTTGTTTTTTTTAAAAAAATTTTTATCAAGTAGGCTTGTCCTTTAAAAAACCTGTTAGATCAGCTAATCTTATAGTTCTGCTTGTTTTTGGGGCCCATGATCAGTGCAAACAGTTAGATTCAACACTTTGGTTAAATCGTGACAGACAAATTCCACTTGCAGGTTACAAACTTACAAGCTTTGCATTAGCTAATCTTAACTGCTTAGACAATTGCCTGAATGTCTCCAACAGCATATATTTATTGCTCATAATAGTAACCCCTCTTGTTCCGGCCACCACACCCCAAGCACTACTGTAAGTTATTCTTGGCCCAAAAAGGCAAGAGGACTGTAAGCCCAGGACTCTGATGCAACTTTTAAAAGATCTCCTAGACAAATGGGTACCTCCAGGGAAGATAGATCTGGTGGCCCTGGCAGACCAGATCTTACTTGAACAATTTGTAAAAGATTTGGAAGATGGCACCCAACTATGGGTGCGACAGCACCTCCCTCAGATGGCCACGGAAGCATTAAGAATTGTGGAGGCTTTTGCAGCTTTGGAAGGAGAGCAGCTCAGAGAGAAAAATTATAGAAATGCAGGGAATACCGCTAAGAAGGAGGATGAGCCTCAACGGGGACCTTTGCGGTATACCAGACGAGGGATCATGTGTTATCAGTGCGGTAAGGCTGGCCATGTCTCCAGAGAACCTCCGGGGTTGAAGGAATGACACGAAACCAATGAGCAGGTTGAGGAAATGGATTGTAGTTTTGGGCATAGTGAGGAAATAGAGGTATGGGATTGGCCCATGGTGACATCGTGGGTGGCGAGTAAGCCATTTCAGGCCACATTAAACACAGGCTGCTCACAGACTCTAATATGGGCCGGGATAGTCCCCAGGAACGCTATTGACTGGTGTCACCCGTTTAAAATGCGATGCATACATGGGGAAGTGGAGCAGTACTAAAGGGGCTTCATGGAGGTAAGAATCGCTAATTGTAAGGGCAAGTTACATGTGGGATTTGCCCCACAATTAGGCAGGCAGATGATTGTGGGGCAGGATTGGCCACCCCTGTATGAAGTCTTAGAAGAAGTGCGAAGAGACAAGTTGAGACGCAAAGGGTGGCCTCGTGGTGAAGGATGGATTGCAGAAGAAGAGTCAGCTTCATCGGGAGAGATTGATTGGATAAGCCTCAGGATGGGCACCTAGGGATCACAATTCCGAACCGCACAAGAAGAGGTCGACGAGCTACAGAGGATTCGGGAGACGGAGGTCACCTGCATTGAGGAGGAAGTCATACGTCCTGATTCTTATTTTTGGATACACAAGGGTTTACTATACCGGGTTAGGAAATGTCCCATCTGAGGGGAATGGACCCAACAGTTAGCGGTACCCAAAAGTCTCCGTAGTTGAGTATGGAGGTTAGCACATGCTAGCCCTATGGGAGGTCATCTCGGGGTGGACAAGACGCTGACCAGAATTGGGCAGTGGTTCTTTTGGCCAGGTATGAGGGATGAAGTTACACGGTGGTGTGAGGCCTGTCCAGAGTGTCAGAGGGTCC
This sequence comes from Alligator sinensis, assembly GCF_000455745.1. Taxonomy (NCBI): domain Eukaryota; kingdom Metazoa; phylum Chordata; order Crocodylia; family Alligatoridae; genus Alligator; species Alligator sinensis. The sequence continues at coordinate 768,774 of NW_005842509.1, read as the reverse complement.
AAGAAAGGCGGCCACCACGGGCACCATTACAAGCAATGCCGCTCATTGAGGTACCATTTGACTGAATCACACAAGGTCTCTAGATCCTAAATCCAGAGCCAACACTGGTACAAAAAAAGATTGAGAACCACTGCTGTAGAATGATGCTGTGTGTTATTTGACTGCACATTAATACAGATTCTATATTATTATGCATGTTAAGAATTGCTGTTAAGTCTGATATATTCCATATTATATTTCAGTCTACAGGTACGTGTCTCCTCAGGCCCAAAATTGCTTAGAATGTTGCTAGGTCTGGAACTCAAGATGCAAGTCCTGTGGTTGTGTTAAAGCCCTAGTGAGTCAATCAATGATCTTCGAAAACTGGGTCATAGAAGAGTTGACTGGAAGTGTGGGGATAAATAGCGCATTATCTGTCTAAAATGTGCAGAACGTTGGTTCGTTATATTCTGTTTATTATGGTCTGGTTAATCACAGAAACTTTTGCAGGAAAAAAGGTTGCATTTGTCTAGAGCACAAGCATGCCATATTGTTGTTTTTATTACTTTTGTTTTAATTTGAACTTGGAACTTTCAATATGTTTTAGAAGCAACCAGGGAATAAAAGCAGAAGCCTTCTGTAGATGAGATAATACAAACTTTGATTGTTTTTAGTTCTATTTCAGAACTACTCATGAGGGAAGATGAGTGAAATATTTTTTAGTTTTATTTCAGAACTGTGTGGGCCGGGAGCGACCCGAGCCCTTTTCCGTGCTGCATGCGGGCTGTGGCCAGCAGCCCGGGCACGCCGGGTCGGAGAGGGAAGGCCGTCGAGCTGGAATTAGGCACAAACGTGTAGCGGTAGTTTAAAAGATTGTTTACTCACACCGAGATGGCAGTGGTGTAGGCTGGAAAACTTGCTTGAGTTGCGGTTACAGACAGACAACAAAACAAAACTTGAACCTGCAGGGCACGAGGGTACGTCGCAAAGGGTTCCGGTGACGGGAAGATATAAAATACGAGGGTACGTCGCAATGGGTTTCGACGACGGGAAAATAAACCAGCAGGACTCGAACCCGGGTAGAAGAGCTCTGAGATCGGTCAAGGATTCACATGAAGTTTGCTAGGCTCCGTGGGTCCTTCTGCTCCACACGAAGTTTGCTAGGCTCCGTGGGTCCAGTTCTTTTGCGCGTGGGAAGGGATACATCTGGATTGCGCTCGGCGACGGGGAGAGGTTAGAGGCTGATCAGACCTCTGTTGCCTGCTTTAAATGCACTGGGTCCGTAAGGATCCGCAGCGCTTAGAGATCTTCACACAGCGTGAAGTCTCCTCCTCCCTTGTTCGTGACAAAAATCACACCCTTTGGGTTGTGACACAAAGAAAGCTTCCAAAGTGGCGGGAAATTCTCCCTTGCACCGGGGTTCTCTTTTGCAGCAGAAAACTCCACCGTGCAAAGAAGCTATAATTTAGCGGGGACAATTTAGCAGTGCCGAAGCACACAAAAACAAAAATCACACCCTTTGGGTTGTGACAAGAACTACTCATGAGGGAAGATGAGTGAAATAATGTTTTTCTCCCTTTCCTTTTGCATTAAGAAATATTTATTTCAAAGCTTAGAAATACTGCTGCCATTGCAAGCTAGAACAGCTGGATACTCAGACGGTAAGGCTGGGAAGGCTTGTTCTAATATTTCTCACACCTCTAAATGTTTACAGATTCAATGAACATATAAGACATGGGCAGAGCTCTGTCATTATCTGTCTTTGCAAGGCAGTTCTGGGCAGTCTGAATATTTTGGATTGAATGCTGCTTCCATTCAGGTCAATAGGAGTTTTTGTTAGAGCATGAGTGTGCTTTCACAGGTTACAACAGGCTCTTTTAAGGAGTGAGTGTATAAATCTGTTCAATTGTGGCTCTGGAAATATGTAGAAGATGATGAGACTTCCCTATATGTGGGCTCCCAGGGTTGGTGAGCCACAAACAAGGCACCAGACCAAACCAGGTAAGCACTAAGGGGCACACTAACCATCAAGGCGAAGGGTCACCAAGAGCACCCATCAGGGGGTTAAAGTGTCTTTCCACAAATGCCAGGAGTATGGGGAACAAGCAGGAGGAGCTCACACTCTTACTTGCTAGCACACAGTATGACCTAGTCAGCTTAACTGAAACATGGTGGGATCCTACGCATGACTGGGTGGTAGACGTTGAGGAGGACAGGTTGTATAGGTGAGACAGAGTGGAGAAAAAAGGTGGGTGTGTAGCTCTCTATGTTAGGGAGCAGTACATGTCTTCCATCATCAAGGTGGGGGTAGAGGAGGGGAATACCGAGGCATTGTGGGTCAGGATCTGGGGAGGGGGCAGGGAAAAAGGACTTGGTATTGGGGGTCTACTACAGACCTTCTGATCAGGATGATGAGCTAGACAAAGTATTCTCCAGGAAGCTCTCAGAGGCCATTCAGGCAAGGGAGACGGTGGTCATGGGGCATCTAAATTACCCGGACATCTGCTGGGAGGAGCAGATGGCCAAAATAAACAGCTCGCGCAGGTTCTTATACTGCGTGCAGGACCTCCACCTAACCCAAGTGGTGTACAGTCCCACCAGGGGTAACGTTTTACTAGACCTGGCCTTAGCAACAGGGGATGATTTTGTGGGGAACCTGTGATACATGGTAACCTGGGAAATAGTGACCATCACTTGGTAGAGTTCACTTCCAGCGAAGGGTGGGAACAATATCCAGTGAGGCTAAAGTGTTAGACTTTAGCGTTAGTAAACTTAGAAGGCTAGTTAGTGAGGTGGCAGAACTCAAGAGCATCGAGCAAATGGGGGTCCAGGTGGGTTGGTGGTTTCTCAGGGGAGTGATCCTTTGGGCACAAAAGGAGTCTATCCCCTTATGCAGGAAAGGGGGTAAGGGGACAAAAAAGCCCCCTTGGCTGAACAAGGAACTCCAGAAGAGACTGAGGGGCAAAGGAAGAGATTTATAGGCAGTGGAAGCAGGGGGCAGGTACCAAGGAGGAATACACCTCCCTGGCACGCTATTGCAGGGGATCAGTTAGGCAGGCCAAGGCAGGACTGGAGCTTAGGCTGGCTACAACAATCAAGGACAATAAAAAGTCCTTCTACAGATCCATAGTGAGCAAAAGGAAGGAGCAGAGTAACATAGGGCCCCTGCAGGACAAATCAGGACAGTTGGTGGTTGACTCAAGGAAAAAGGCAGAGCTCTTCAATGAGTTCTTCGCTTCAGTATTCCTAAGTACTGACCAAGACAATTCCCCCACCTTGAACAGACAGATGTCCAAAAGGCACCAGACCGCCAAAGGTTAGTACTGACTTAGTTAAGGAGCACTTGGAAGGGCTGGATGAGTACAAGTCAGCCGGCCCGGATGACTTCCATCCATGGGTGCTGAAGGAATTGGCCAGTGTCATAGCTGAGCTGCTGTCACGGCTGTTTGAGTGTGCATGGTGCTCCGACCAGGTCCCTGAGGATTGGAAAAGGGCCAATGTGGTGCCCATTTTTAAGAAGGGGAGAAGAGATGAGCCAGGTAACTTTAGGTCAATCAGTCTTACCTCTATCCTTGGGAAAATACTGGAAAAAATAATCAAAGAATGCATTTGTGAAGGCCCAGCAGGGGAAATGATGCTGGAAGGAAACCAGCATGGGTGTGTCTCAAGTAAATCCTGCCTGACAAACCTTATAGCCTTTTATGACCAGGTCACACACTGCCTTGACACAGGAGCTGAGGCTGATGTCATCGACCTGGACTTTAAAAAGGCCTTCGACACAGTTTTGCATCCTATTCTCATAGGGAAGCTAGCAGGCTGTGGAGTGGACACTTACACAATTAGGTGGGTGGCCAACTGGCTTAGGGACCGCACCCAGAGAGTGGTGATGGACGGGTAGTTCTCAGCCTGGAAGGAGGTGGGCAATGGGATCCTGCAGGGTTTGGTCCTTGGACTGGTGTTGTTTTATATCTTCATCAGCGATTTGGACAAGGGTGTGGAGAGCACCCTATCCAAGTTCACAAATGGCCCCAAGTTATGGGGCAAAGTTAACACACCAGAGGGCAGGGAGCAGATACAGGCTGATCTGGACAGGTTGGATCAATGGGCAGAATGAAATAGGATGCAATTCAACAAAGATAAATGCAAGGTACTCAACCTAGGGAGGAGGAATCTCCAGCACACCTACAGGTTGGGGGATGACCTCCTCAGCAGTTCAGTGGCTGAGAGGGATCTTGGAGTCATAGCTGACTCCAAGATGAACATGAGCTGGCAGTGTAATGAAGCCATCAACCAGACAAATCGCACTTTGTCTTGCATTAGCAGATGCATGACCAACAGGAGGTGATGCTCCCCCGCTATGCGGCATTGTTTAGGCCGCAGTTGCAGCACCACCTCTCTTGGTAGCCCATTCCAGATTCTGGCCACCCTTACTGTAAAAAATGTCTTCCTAATGTCTAAACTGAATCTACTCTCCACTAGTTTGCACCCATTATTCCTAGTTACTCCTAGGGGTGCTCTGGTAAATAGTGCATCTCCAATTCCCTGTTGTCCTTCCTTGATAAACTTATAGGCGGCTACAAGGTCTCCCCTCAGATGGTGGGGAACACAAGGGGCTTGGCTACATCTCTGGGAGCCCTGAGTCAGGAGCACAACTGAAGTGCCAAGCCACATTCTCTCCTGAGCCTCCAGGCCAGCTGAGGGGAGAGGAAACCTCACAGTGGGGGCCAGGAGCTGGGAGAAGGGCTGGAGTCCCCCAGCCATGTCCCCTCCTCAGCCTCCAGGCTGGCTGAGTTGAGGGAGTGAAGCCCGCACCAGGGCTTGGCACTGCCCCGCACAGAGCTGGGAGCCAGGAGGAGGGCTGGTGTGCCCCAGCTACAACCCTGCTCAATCTCTGGGCCAGGGGCGTGGCTGGAGGGACTCCAGATCCACTCTGGGCTCCCAGCTTTGGGGGTGGAGCCAAGGAGTGGTGAAGCCTTCCCCCACTGCCCCAGGGGGCCAAAGACTGAGGAGGTAGTTGTCGTGAATCAGAGCAGCAGCCGGCAGCCGCCTGACTCACACCGGAGTGTTTAGATTTAGAGTTCGGCAGGCGGGTAGTGATGGATGGAGTGGAATTAACCAGGCACAGACGCGTGTAGGTTACAGGAGTTTGTTTACTTACGTCGCCTAGATAGTGATGGACGACGCAGGCGAGCCTTTGTTCCGTTACCGCTTCGGTTACAGAGTTAACTATACGCACGCAGTTAAATGACGGCGAGATAATGACGGACGTGGCGCCGAAAGCAGACGGTCGCGCTTGCAAGACTTTTTACGTCAATATTTTACGCTGACGGGGCGATTGATTAGGAAGTGATCAGTTTCCCAATTTTCTGGTGACAAGCACAGGTGTTTCCTGTGAAATCCCCAGAGCTCTCTGCCTTGGGCGGAAACTGTTAAACTATTTATAGGCAGAGGTGTTTTACAGGAATATCCAATAGTGAACCGTTATATGGAATCTTTAATTTTTTGGCAGGTGGCAGCTCTTTGTCTCCTCAAGTTACAAGGTAGTGGGTTAGGTTTCTCTACCTGTTACGTGTGTGCTACGTGTGAGGAGCTTACGTTTATCTTTGACCAATTATATATAGTTTCCCCTAGCATTTTATTTCAGCTGACCAATTATCTGTAGTACACCACCAGCGTTTTGTTTCAAGGAATTTCTTGGCAGGGAAGTTTTTTAACCCTTAATAGTCAAATGAAGATGATTTGAATGGTATCTCTTGCTCAGTGGCATGGGCACAAGTTAATTGGGTTGTGACAGTAGTGTGGCTGGGGGAATCCAGCCCTGCTCCCAGCTTTTGGTGGGCAGAGTAAAGCCCCCAGTTTGGGCTTCCCTGCCCCTGGTTTTGGGCTGCTCCCAAATGGGGCTCTGGTGCAGGGCTGGAGGGTTGGGTTCCCCCCAACTCCTTCCTCAGCAGCCCTGAGGCTGAGGTGGGGATGTGGCTAGGGGAATCCCTTGCTCCAGGCTCTCTGCAGTGGCCAGCGGGCTGGGTGCTCTAGTGCCCACCACCCCTCCCCCCTGCTACTGGTATGGCCACTGCAGTGATCTAGCTGCTTTTACTGTTTGACAAGTGAATGTCAGTTAACTTGCTTATCGTTTTAGTTTATGCAGATTAGAGAAACCTGCAAAGATTGAATTGATTTAGCCTTGGATTTTTTGACTGTCTGTATTTAGCTTGAATGATTCAATCGACTTTAGTGGAACTGAAGTGTAAATCTATGTAGAATCTGGTCTTAGGTATCTGCTATGTCTTTTAGGTGTGCTATTCATCAGGCGACTGTTTTAATCCTCAGGAATAATTTAAAGAATGCCACCTCTTTGAAAAATCAGTAGGTAATTTTGACATCCTATTAAGTATCTGTTTTTGGCTAAGTGTTCAAATCCCAGGTCTAGTAACAGTTGCTGTTCATATGCAGTTAGTGTTGTACTGGTATTTAACTTACTGGTTCATAAAGCCCTTTATAAAGGGCTGGTTTTGAGTTAAATTATACTGGTTTTTAGTTAAATTCCCCTTGGACTTTGACATGAAATTAAATCTGTGAAAGTACAGGTATCAAGATATTAGGGACATGAATGCCTGGAAAATAGCCCTGAGGAAAATCAGCATCTGCACAGAGGAACTATGCCAGGTTTATGCACTGCATAACTCTCTTTTCAAATCTTGTTTGGAGCTTCTAAGTAGTGAAGTGAGAGTCAGTCTGTGGATGGAGGTTGCACTGCGTGGCCTTCAGAATATTTTTAATTTTTCTCATTTTTTGTGAAAGTCCCAAACCTAATTCTAGTTGATACTGTCATCCTAGACTACCTGTCTAGGGGCTAGGATCAAATGTTCATGCCTACTGTAACAATTATACCTGAGAACACTTAGTCAGATTGCTAGGCAACTGACTATGGTCTAATAATAAAAATAGAAATAGATCCAATTTGAATCTTGATCCAAACATCCTTGAGCCTTATTAAAGTTCAGATACTGATCCAGTTCCAAATGCCGAGTATCAGGTCCATCTAATTATGATGATTTGCCACCAGGAGACTAAGTAAAAATGTACAGATGCTTAAATATCTTTGCAGATCTAGTAAAAGGACAGCAGAACCAAGAACTAAATACAGATCTTTTGAGTATCACGACCTCAAGATCAGTTTTCTGAGGGTTGATCTTCAGTTGACAGTGAGGTTGATGCTTATTTACCTCATATGAAATACCTCGTGAAATTTAACTAATGTGAAAGCAATAAATTTGTATAGACTGGCTTGGCTTCATTTTAGCTTGAGTTACCCAACTCAAGTGAAGGATGCATCCCTTTTTATAGCAAAGACCAGGAGTAAGGTACCAAAGCCCTATTCTCACAGAGTAAAGGACTTAACAGAAGGTGTGACATCTATTTTGAGGCCTGTGTACACCATTAAAATGGTATAATAGGCCCTTGGGGCAAATAAGAGGCAGGCCCATCATCAATAAGTAGACAATAAAAATCGGAACTCTTGTAAATCTTGCATTAAGAAAAAATGTTTTTTCAAAGATTAATTTTTTGGAGGACAAGTTCTGCTAACAAATGAAGTAACTTGCAAAATGATTAAGCTAATTGCTCCTAAAAAATGAATTTATGTTGTCTAAGAAACAGAATAATTGAGCTACCACAGCCAATCAGAATATTGCTTATCTATAATGGTTCACTTTCATCTGTCATGCTTATAGTATTTATAACATTTACAATTTGGCACAATATATTTAAAGTCAATGGCACAGAATATTATCTATCACATGATAAATGTTTCGTGTTCTCAAGATAAACTGCTAGGATTGATCTACCAGCAGAAGACTATTCACTGTTATTGTGTCTCAGCTTTCATGAATCTCTTGTATAAGAGGTGACTATTAAAATGACACCCCCCCCCCCCCCCCCAAAGACTTTATTAGTCTCTCAGCAAGCACCTGCCCGGTGACAAAAATGATGCCTCAATAATAATCTTTAAATTGACTTAATAGCACCATTTTTTTCAGTGTAGACTAGCATATTATGTATATCTGATACAATTTGGCCCTTTGACAGCGTATTTAAATGAGCTATTGAGGTTCTGTTTTCCTATTTCTGTTCAGCATCTACTCACCATCTGGGCTGTCCACTAATGGGTAATTCAAGTTCATTTACTAGACTGAAGGTGCATAGTGATTAATACATGTGACATATTAAAATCAACTATAAGAACATAAGAATATTGCATAAAAATTACACAAATTTCCATCTTTATTTCAGAGGAGAAAATGTTGAGGCAGAGAAATTCTGTGCCTCAGTTTATAACATTTCCTTCAGATCATCATGTATGGTATAGGGACAAGCAGCAAAGGCTTGATACTTTCTGCAGAAAGTTACATCTCTTATCAGATCTTTCCAGTCTCTCCTGCAGTATGGGTCCTTCATGCTACCTCCTAGTCTCCTATTCCTAGTGGGGCTTTCTTCTATTCAGTTATGATCAACTCCTTCCATAGATTCCATAAATATTAGAGATGGAAGGAACCTCGCAAGGTCATTGGGTCCAGCCCCCTACCCAAAGGGCAGGCAGTCAGCAGGGGTCAAATGATCCCAGCAAGATAGGCATCCAAGTGTTTCTTAAAGGAACCCAGAGTAGGTGCCTGCACCACCTCTGCGGGGAGTCCTTACCTAAGGGGAAGGTCAAAATATGACTCAGGAATCCTCAAAAGAGAAATCTGACAACATCAGACTTACTCTATGCAAAGAAATTTCAGGGGAGGTGTGTGTGGACAAGGGTGGATCTGGGAAGGAGGTGCAATAGTGTACTTGCACCCTTCTTTGATTCCTGGTCCAACCAAAGTTTAAATCTGCCTGCCTGATAGTAGCAGCAGCATTTCTAGTTGGGCAGTGCTGGAGTCAGTTGATTTCATGGCACATTGTAATCTGTGATCCCTTCTAAACTCTTCATTCCACAGGTGTTAATGCCCCTCTCTTCTTTGGAATGGTTTTGACATTCCACTAATCAAATTGTCCTTTGTTCTGCAATACTACTGTCTGTTATCTGTTCCTGGTAATGAAATTCCTATTTCACAGCTGTGCAGTTTGATTTTAACTCATTCTAATTATGTTATATTTGTTTCTGCTTCAATTTGAAACTGAGTAATACAGCCCTAAGCTCCTAGCCTATTAGTAAAGCTTCTAGTTTATTTTTAGCTGGAGAAAAATACGTGTTGTTTCAGACATGGTGATACACCACACCATATGCACCCCACTTTCAAAATTCTAGATGTCCTTGTGTATGGGTGTTGCTCTTCCCTGGCCAGGACTGTTACCTATATCAACCAACACTGTGTACCTACATTCAAATAATCTGGAGGAATTGTTCTCCTGGTAAAAAACTTACCCAGACCCACGTGTACAGACATTTGTATGTTGAGGCTGTGAAGAGTGGAAAGCTTGCAGTGCTGACACTATGCAGCCAGAGGCACACCTGTGCACACATCTCAGCCTGTGGCCTTAGTCTGCCTGGCTGCAGAGTCCAGAGAGCAACAAAATCCCAGGGGAAATGGTGTGTGCGCGTGGGGAGGGGGTGGCAGGGAAATTCTGGAGGACCATGTTCTTTTCTGAGAGAAGCAGCATAAGCAGATATTTGTTCTCATAGGATAAACTCTCCCAGGAGTGATTTAATTCTGGTTGTTCCTAGGTTATTTTTCTCCTAGAGTGGCCTGTGGGGTGTTTACTGTAATCCCATATAATATATAAACCTCAGTTGCCTAGATTAGGTACCAAATAGCCTGATTATTCCCTGCTTCCTTCTTTCAGTGGTGACCCCCGAGTCCCACCTGCTATGTCTTGTTGTTAAGAAAAAGACTTTGTTCAGGAGGATGTAAACTAAACACCACCGAACAGTGAAATATTGATCTACGTTATTGAGGTTTTGACCTTTTCTCATAGAAAGGATATATTTATTTAATTTTTAAATTTATTTTCCTTTAAACAAAACAAATGAAAACTCACAGGGTCTTCTAAAATTCCTTTATTAGGTATCTATCCAATTTTTACATCTTGATTGTTTCTAGGTCGCAGCATCTACTGGGCTGGGTGGACTGACAGAAGCCTGTTTCCCAAGCATCTGCTTGATGTCTTCTCTAGTAGAGGTCAGTATTGTGTGTCTCATACTTTTTAACTATCAAACATTAACGCAAACCATATAAACACAATTAAAGTTTTGTCTTTTATTCTAAAATATTAGTGTCCCCACAAAAAAATAGGTTGACTTCACCTTTAAGTACTTTAAATTGGAGCCAGGCTTGTTGCATCTTTCAGGTTTTTTTCTCTTTTACAAGGGAATTTTTGCCCGACCTAATTATTTTGTAAATCAAGGATTCAAGAAAAGTTTACTTGTTAGTATATGTCTTTGCTGCTTCTCTCCATCTGATCCTCGGCTCCTCAGTGTTGAACCGACTCTATTAGACCTTCCTTTTTTTTATTCTTCCTCTTCCAGATAGGCACTGTCTCTTGTCCTTTACAAAGAGCTCACAGCTGACTCCTCCCTGCAGCTGACAGCAGACTCCTCTCTGCTCCCCATCATCCTATCCATCCCTTCCTTCTCTGCCATGACCCCCACTCCTCTTGTCATCTGGGTATCTCTTCCCTTCTCCCCACTTCTGATGATGTTCCAGTTGTATCGAGGAGCTGCTCTGGAAATGCGGCTTTCTCTTTTCCCCACCCAGCTCCTGCCGGCTTTCCAATCGCTCCACCACCAGCTCTCTATCATCATGGCATGGCCATTTTAGTCTGGGAGAAACAGCCTAAACATCTGCACAGTTCTCTCCCAAGAGAAACTGAATGTTTCAACATGTCCCAAGATAACCAGAGATCAAATATTAAGAGAATAAATATAATGGGAATGTTTGTATTCCTTTATGAGGAAAATATGGGGGACAGGAGGATAAGCTATCTTTCCTCTAGTAAATCATTAATTGCAGCCCACCTAGAAGGAATAATACTAGCTTGCCCAGCACTTTAAAGCATGACTGTTTTTTGGTAGTAAGATGCCATTGCCACTGCTTCTGTGCCTGTATATTTTGTCTGTGTACAAGAATGAAAGGCACTAGGAAGAATTAAATTTAATTTTATGTTTATTATGAAAGTGATTTTAACAAAAGTTTTATGACATGCTTCATTTTGAGTTTTGACATAGAAAACAAAGCTACTGCTATACAGAGGCAAAGGGAGATGTAGTTTATATAAGGTACATTCACAACAACATTTTCTACTACTGAATCCGGCAGTGTTGTTAAAAAGTGGGTACAGCTCCAACCACTGTTTTATGTTCTAAGTATCAAACTTTGTACAGTTATTTACTATCTTTGTTCTAACCTAAAATGGTACATTTCATATGGAAATAGTTGTTTGTACATAATTTACATAGGTAATAAAGCTTAGAAGCACCAGCAGCATCTACAAGGGTTTAGTTCAAATTTTTACTCATGCCCAGATATCTATAAGCAGCTAAACATACATAAATGAGTATTATACATCCACTTTTTTTTCTCTTCCCCAGATCTAGCCAACAGAAATTCCTGCTTAATAAAATAATTGACATGATTATAGCAGATATTACTCAGGTGAAGCTCTCACTGATCTCAATGGCAGCTTTGCCTGGACAAGGATTTTGAAACAAGGCCCAGTGGCTATATCCATGGCAACCGAATTACACAAATATACTGTAGTACCACTCCTGATCCTTATTTAAGTGAAAAAAGGGATAAAATACTGATTGGGCATGATATTTAGAATCCTTTTTTATTTCTGATCTTTGCTTTTTGCCCTTACTCTAATAGGGAAATAATTCTAGTCCTAATTTTAAAATACAGTTTCTTTATATGTTACAAAAATGGGAAACATTTAGAATGACAACTGATTGCTAGCCAGTTAGGTTCCCAGAAAACCTTTGATATGATCTGGCTGGAACTGCACAAATAACAGGACAGGTTGTCTGTGAAACTGACTATATATAATTGGTACCTTAAAGCAACTTTGTCATTTTCACATTTAAGTAACCATTACAAAGTAGGAATATTTCCAAAGAATTAAATGTAGAAAACAATATTTACAAAATAATTTTAATAAAAAAAATGAAGAAAGAAAAACAAACCCTAAAGATCATAAGACATTTTCACAATAACTAAAATAGAAGTTTAATTAAGCAATGCTGTTTGTTGTTCCCCTAAATATGGAAGATTATTTTGTGATCAGAAATTCAGTTGTGTTATTTGCAAGAACATATGTCAGGGTATACCCCCTAAAGTATACAACTACAGTCACTGAATAAAAATAATACATGAGTTACATTAAAGTTACTACTTTTCTACAGTCATGCCACTTGAAATACCAGGCATTGAATGGAGCTAAAATTCCACAGAATGATACTGCTGGTTATTTATTATCTTTAAAAGGAGAGTCAGTGTTATGCACAGGCAGAAATTCAGCTGAAACCAAAATGGCAATAGTTTGTATATATTTAAATGTGTTATCTTAGCTTTCTGAATATGAATGGTTTAAATTGTTACATCTAAAGGTATCTCTGTACATTTTTATTGTTGTATATTACACATTAATTTTATAGCTAAACACCTAATTGAAAAAACCCCAGATTAAATAAATGAAGTATCTAACTGGAAATGTATATATTCAGATACTTAGATAACAACTCTGCTGTAAACAGTTAATTTTCCTGTACATTTCTATTCAAATGGAAAATGTGATGATAAAAAACGAGACATCTTTTGAATCCAAGTCTGACATTGAGGAATAGTCATATTACCTTACAATAATTTTATTTTTTTCAAAACCAACTCTGATGTGAGACAAAAGCTTTTATTTTGTTTCAAGTGCTTGAAAGGACGCTCACCCTAGAAAATGATCTAAATAAATCTCAAAACTCTCAGTCTATTGAGATCCCATAAAACTTCCCCAATTACTGATATTTCCATCAAATGGTAAACAGTGAAAGAAGATGTAGTTAGAAAAACATATCTCACTAATAGGAGTAACTCTACCCTTTGCTCAGGCACATAACATGCAAGAATGAAATCTTGATTCCACTGAAATAAATTTGTCCTTTGCTACTGACTTCAAGGCTTTCACTACATACCTGTTTTTAAAGAGCACTAAAGGTAGAGAGAACCCATTCAAGAGTAAAATCCAAGACCAGTTTATTTAGTGGTTCTAAATCTACTCTGAGTCACAATGCTGCTTTCACTCTTATGAATCATTTTAAAGGTTATTTTCCACAATACTTAATTCTAGTTTCTTTATAAAGATGATTGAATATGATAAATTCTTATCATATAAATGTCACTGCTGGGCACAGTGACAAGGGAGATGTTCTACTTTTAAGTTTAATTTAGGATAACTCCTGTTTACATGGCAATCAAATATTTGCTTTTTAGTTCTGGTTTATATGGCTGGGGACTGAAAACATTAATTGTGCTCTTTAGAAATTATCTAAAAAAAAAAAAAAAAAAAAAAAAAATCACTCAAGCTTAAAAAACTCTGTATCCAATGATCTTCTCACTTATGTGAGTAAAAACCAGGAATAAATCCAATAACATCCATGAAGCTGCACAGATTTAAAACTTGTGAAAAAGAAGAATCACATGTAGAGGCTAAATGTAGCATTGCATTAAGCTGTATCATCTTTTCTTTTGTATTAATCTGTATAATAAATCTAAGACATATAATATCTTTGTTTACTTTTTAGCTCATATAACTAGTTTATATCTTGTATAAATTTCAAATTTTAGAATCCTCCACAAATATAATTGTTTTCTAATTAGCTTGTCCCATTCATGAGAGAGGATTATCATTCATTGCAAAAATTGGTATAAACAAACTAAATTACTGAATAATTAAAAATGTGTGGCATAACTCTCCCTATTTTGGAGATTCTGTAGAAGAACAGAATATTTACACACAAACTTCAGCAATTCTTCCTACCAACCCACTTCAGTAGTTAGGGACTCAGGAAAGGATGCATCATAGCCTTTTGGCTGTCCAATACACATTCTGTTTCCTTTTGGAGAACTGCTTGTCTGACATGATTTTTCTTACTTGGAGGTGGTTTGACAGAAAACTAATAAATACAAAGCACATTATCTTCTGACGGTGTTAATACTCCCAGGAAACATAATTACTGGAGAGAGGTGCCATGCATGAAGTCCAGGTCTGAATTTACACTTCCTAGTGTTTGGAAGATTGAAAGATAGGTCTTAGGTTCAGATCTGTAGAGTTTGGGATGAGCTGTAATTACAGAACCAGGTTCAGATTTTAAAGTTCCACAGGCTTTGTGGAAGATGTATGGTTTGGTTCATTTTCAATATAATAATTGCCACAGAATGCTTCTACTTCACTACATGGAAAAATAAAAGGAAGAGACGTGATTTTAGAAGCGCAGATCTTGTGTGTGTACTAACAACTCGTGTATAAGAAAGGGAGGATGAAGATGATAAAATAAGGGAAGAGTTCAAAAGCTTAAAATTTAGTTTTATTGAGCTAGATCCTTAGGTGGCATAAACTGTTGTAATTCCATTGATGACAATATTGAACCTGAGGATCTAGACTAATGAACATAATGCCCTGCTACTGGATGTGCTCAAATACACATTCCTACCCCAAAAGATTAATAAACAGAGATGATCTGGGGCATTATTATCCACCAACTTCTAATTGTTGCAGTCTATTAGACCACAACAGGTAGTCAGTTTGTCATTTTGTAGGAGAACAACAACATTTAGGGATGATTCACTGCCATCTTTCTAAACCAAAAATACAGAACATAAAGTAGGAGGACAAAATTAAAAAAAAAAAAGGTGCTACAGCTGCAGCTTTTAACATATAAACATTTGCAAGTTGAAAAAGAAAAAAAGCTCGTTTATGGATCTAGGATTAGGCCACCACACACGAAGATCTCTTCATTTAACCTGTACTAACATGTGAAGCCATAAATGATCCTGGGAGAGAAAACTGGTTTAACCTGCACGAGAAATTTGCACTGATGCAGCCATAATATTGCCTGGCTAATAATGGCTGTAGCCAGCTCAGATGCCTAACACAGACAAAAATTGATTCTGGATTCATGCCAGTGTAACTGAGAACTATAACGGTATGTCTGTGCCAGCAAGTAGCTGCCAGTTTCTCACACTAAAGTTGTTGCGTTGCTTCAGGCTTGGGAGGTAGCATGCAGGACGTCAGTCACTCCAGTGCTCCCTGAGACAGTACTGAGGTAGTGTGGACATACCGTCAGAATGCTACTGCATGGCTAGGGCATTCGTAACCTGCAAGGAAAATTACCTTTTGCTCTGTTGCAAATGAGATAATTTTTCCTGTAGTGTTTTCCATTGATACTGGGCACAATTTTGTAAGTTACTGGGTGCATCTACACATGTCTCTACGGTGCCGGTGTTACTGTACCATCATTAGCCATCAATGATGGTGCAGTAAGAGTTGTTACTGTGCCGTGCAGCAGCATACCGTTATTTGTAGCTACTATGTTGCTGTAGTGACGTCTTAGCATTTGCCTCTGCACAGAACACTGCAGTGATGCTTACTTTTATCAGGTAATAAAGAGGAGGGATTAAAGGGAAGATGGTGAAATAAGTAGGTAAATTACAAAGTCACCAGGCCCAGGTGACATGTTTCCAAGGAATCCTGAAGGACTTAAAGAATGAAATGGCTGGGGTGCTAACAAAAATAAATATGCAGTCTCTCACAGAAATCGACTACTATGGCACAAAACTAAATTACAAGGCCCTTCACCTTCTGCCTAAGCACTAGGTAACTGTCATTCTGTGAGACAGGATGAACCACTGATCTAATCTTGTATGGCATTTCTTATGCTCCTACAAGACAAATGGGTATTGTAGGTGTAAAGCTGTCATGTCAATAACAGGAAGTTTTTGGTCTCCAAGCAATACAGGATCTGTCTCCTAGTGGATATTTAATTAATGAATTTGAAAATATTTCAAATGAATTTCAGAAAAATTTGCTCTATTTTTTTCTTTTAGAGAGTTGGCAGATATGATACAAACTTATTTAAAGATGGCAGATCTGATGTAAAAAATTAATCCCTCCTGGAGTTGTATCACTGCCATTCTTTATGAGTAAATCCCACTGACTTTGATATAAAGACTGCCAGCAAAAGGAGCAATAGCAGGATCCCTTGCTGAATGAGATACAGGAAGTAGGAAGCAAAATAAGGAACTCCATGTTAACTAAAATGTCTGAACCTTCCACTGAATAATTTAGACTTAAAAGATTGTCTAGGTGAAAATGATGCATCAGAAAATTCCAACATGCTTTAGTTTGGGATTCAGAGAATTTACAAGCAAGCGGAGAAGTCATCTAATCATCTAAGTGAAGATACAAATAGATACAAGTAAATATTGTGCATGGGAGTAAAGACTTAAGCATGAGTGATATTTACAGTAACTAACGATAATATTACTAAAGCATCCACAAATAGAAGTATATATTTATATATTGTACTTAATTAGATGCTCTATCAAGGGAAAGAAAAAGTGGACTACTAGTTTTGTTGTTCTTTGTTCTCATCCATCCTATTGTAAAAGTCTTCAAAGAGACCAAATGGCATATAAAGTTCCAAAACTGTATCTGCAGCAGGACAGGTTCTGAACAGTGGTAGACCTTTGAAGTGGGTTAAAATAGGGCAGATAAAATAATAAGACATGCGATTCAATCTTGTGTAATCCATAGAACAAAATTATACTTCCATTTCTTTTTTTTTTCCTTTTTCTTTTTTGGTTTATACTAGAACATCATTTCCACAAAAACACAAATGGGAAATAACAAAATTTAGATTGTTTTGCTTTCTTCTAAAATTTCAAATATAAAGTTCAAGTGCAATTCAAAATCCAAACAGAATTTATACTACATACTCCTTTCTATAACAATAATTATTTGCAGGTAGTTTCTTTGACCAGGTTGAATAGGTTTCTTTTTTGCTTAGAAGAAATCTATTTTGCTAGAAAATAAAAGCCTTAGAAAAAATATTTTCTAAAACAGATATTTTTACATGAAAGATGAAAGCACACTAGTGCAGACACAAATTTAGATCTTCAATTGGATGCACTCAAGGATCCACAAGTATTCCTCTTTGAAGTAAAAATCCCATTCAGAATATTGGTTTTTAACAATTATAAACCATTATAGTCATTCTTCAACATACAACTGACAATAAAGACTGCAAAAAAGAGCCTTCAAATTAGCAAATGTTTCTACTGTGGAGGAAAATACAATATTTGACAGGAATGCAAAATAATCCAAAACTGAAAATCACTAGAAAACTATTTGTATGGTCGTAGAAATCTGGAAACTTTTGATCGCAGTAGCTTTATAAATGATCTTGGGAACATCTCCTTTGACTCTTGTGCTGTGTACTTGAAATAATTTTGAGGATGTGCCAATACATCAAAGAGGGCTTTGATCAATTTCTTGTCCTGTGGTAGACAAAATATATATTAGACACATTTGGTTGTATTAGTTTTTGCATAACATTTACAATTAATTTTTACTCATATTGATTCTTTTGCAAAAAGCAGCTGAGGATAAAGCAGTTTAAGCATGCTTAAATCCACCAAGGCTGTTTCATATTATACAAATAGCAGTTCACTTTGCTTCCTATATTAAACATATGGAATCAATGTTTGTGGAAGGTGTCATGATGGCATGTTAGAGTACCTGCTGACCTCAAAACATACACAAATATGGGCAGCAGCACTGAAAACTGTCACACATTGCCACTCCTGTTTATCTCACCCCCATCTCACACTGTCCCAGCCCCAGTGAGGGAAAGGGTAGCTTGGTATTCACAATTTTTGCAAATTCTGAGCTCTCTCAGGACTTGCTCCTGTAAGGTGCAAATGGCTTCATTCAGTAGTTACCTAAGCACAGTCAGGATCTGTGTGACCTCATAATTCCATTGAGCAGATCCTTCCAGAACTGAGCCAGTTGGAATTGGTTGATATTTGTAATGTCTTCTGTAGGACAAGGCACACCAACAGATCATTTCTACCAGGTGTCATATAATGCCAAGTACTTCTCACTGCAGCTCAACATGATTTCTAGCAGTCCCCTGAACTGTTCACTTTGTTTTGCAGCAGCAAATTTCCCATGCATCTCAACAGAGCCAGAATTCCACTCAGCGTTCTTCTCATCTTTTTCAATTTCCTTATTACGTACATTTGGCAGCCCTCACTTTCCCTTGAATAGCCCATTGATCCATGTCCTCTGTTGCTTTTCTGGGTCTTCCATGCAACAGGGAAGTGAAAAAAACCACAGAATCCAAATTCAAAATCAAATCCAAAAATCCACAGAAATAGTCACCCTTAGAATTTCAAAGCTTAAGTGTGATGAGATTTTGAGAAGTGGTTAAGAGGCTTAGGTACCCATTTCCCATTGACAGGTTACTGCTCTTATTCCCTAGGTACCTTTGAAAAAATCTCAGCCTGAACTATTAGTTTTGCATAGGTCCAGTATGCAAAGCCTTCACTAGACACTAGGCAATGTCTCAGCTTTTGCCAAGGTTTCTATAATATTTATTGCTTAAAGTAATTGTAACCATGCTGTAATATGAAAAGTACCTTTAGGGGAGACAGACTTGACAAGCAAAACACTTAAAATACTTGGAAACACAGAATTAGAGATTTTGGCAATTTGCTTCTGGCAATTTTTCTAATCCTGGAGAACACATGACTTAGTTCTGTTAACAGCATAACAAGGTTTTTTCATTTCAGCTGTCAACACTAGTGTTGGTTTAGCTTTCACATTCACTTGCCTTCCTTTGGCATAATAATACCTGTCACTCCAGACTGTACATTAACTCCAAGATGCAGAAACACTTGCTGTTGCCTTTTGTGGTGCTTTGTGCGCTGTGGCTGGCTGCCCAGCTGTACTTTCTCCCAACCTTCCTGCTTCTACTCACTCTATTTTTGAAAAGCCAAGTTTGTTTTCCTGGCAGCATGCAACTGTGTAGCAGTTATGCCTTGTTGAGACAAGACAATTTTTGGATAGATACATTTATTTTCATGCATATAACTAGCTTGTAGGGCTGTGTGAAATGGCACAGTTCTGTTTTGCCTTGAGTTTCAACGGTTCGAGGGAACAGCGTTTCATCTTGAATTTAATTTAGAGTCAAAACAGCTGTTCCATACCATTCTGTTGAAACAGAAAGGCTGTTTTGATGCTGTTTCGAGTTTGGCTGGGGATGGGAAGTCAGACCAGCTGGGCTGACTTCCCATCCCCAGCACTACATCACTTCTGAACCAGCTAGGCTGCTTCCCGGCCCCAGCACAATCTAGCACGGGGCACCGGGAAGCAGCCTTGCTGGGCTGCCTCCCGCCCCCGCATGATCTAGTGTGGGGTACTGAGAAGCAGCCCAGCTGGGCTGCCTCCCGCCCCCGGCATGATCCAGTGCGGGGCACTGGAAAGCAGCCCAGGTGGGCTGCTTTCTGACCCCAGTGCGATCTAGTGGGGGGCACTGGGGAACAGCCCAGCTGGGCTGCCTCCCGCCCCCTGCCGGGTCTTGGACTGGGGATGGGAAGTTAGCCCAGCTGGACTGACTTCCCATCCCCAGCCTATGGTCAAAACGTTTCGACTTTCAAAATGTTTTGACCAGCCTCGTTTTGTTTTAAGGCTATTTTGACTGCCTTTCTTTTTTCCAATTTTGCTGTTTTGACCTCAAAATTGGTCAAAACAGCGTTGGAACAAAACAGCTGGCAAAATTTCACACAGCCCTACTAACTTGGTGACTCTTTTTTAAAAGTGCCAATTTAAAATGAAGAATGTTGTTTAAACAATGGGTGTTTTTCTTAATTAAGTAACTTTTCTAACATAAAACCATGTAACTTAGCACCTCATTTAGGTCCTTATTCAACACAACATTTAAGCATGTGCCAGACTTAGAGTACGTAGGCCTTATATTACAAAGCAAGGACTCTGTTCTACTGAGTCTGCTCAGAATATTCTGGAAATACCTATTTGACACTCAACCTATTTGAAGTTTTAAGGAAAATCACCTTACTGATGAGACAGGGTCACTTTATAGCTACTCCCGTACTGGGATCTTGATACAACCGCCATTTCTAAACTTTCTGAAACTCTTACCATGTCATTTAAATGGACCATAGCAAATCCTGGGATCCAGATACCCCAACATTTTTTGGGTGCATATGTGCCCTCTTCTATAATGTACTTCTGAACAAAAACCTCAGAAATTAGTATTTATAATGTTGGGCTTTTTAACACATGAGTTGGATTTATACAAGTTAGTCCCATCACACTGCTCATTTACTATGTTCTTGAGCTAGGGACAGAAGTTATAAGCAAACTAGTTTAAGTGATCAGAAACCAGTTTAAACCTGTAACAGAACAGAAGTTCAGTGCACTTAAACCACTTTCAAAGTCACTGAAACCACTTTAAAATAAACCTGGTTGGATGTAGTTTCTGACTGAACTGATTTAGGTCAAACTGGTTTATGCAACTTCAGTCCCAGACCTCTTCCCAGTTCAAGTTAAATCACACTCCCCCAGCATCACAGGATGCTTTGCAGCCCTGGGCTGAGGCTGTCTGCTCGAGTGGAGGAGGGTTGGTCCCACCTCTCTGCTCCCTCGCTGGAGCACTATCACTGCTCTAGATGGCTGAGAAGGGGATAGTGGGTGGGAAACCTGGCTCTGAACTCCAGCTGGGGTCTGCCTGGAAGGGGCAGAGCAGCCCCTCATAGTATTTTCCCTTCCTCCCCCCCTTGAGCAGAGGGGTGGGGGGGTGAGGCCAGATGCCAGCCAGTCCAACAGGTTGAGGCAGAGGGGAAGGTGAGGGGTTTAACCCCCCCCCCCACCTACAGGAGGGGAGGGGGGAGGGTTTTAAATCCCCTCACCTCCAAGGGATCCTTTCCAGGGTCTGTCTGGCAGAGGTGAAGCAGCCCCTGCCTGGCTTTTCCTTTGCTCCCCACTTGAGCAGAGGGGTGGGGGGCATAATCAATTGCCAGCCAGGTTGCCATGCTGAGGCAGAGGAGAGGGCGGGGGTTTAAACTCCTCTCCCACTCCACCTGAGTGTGAGCGCCCCGGGCTGGAGTGTGGCCATGCCCCTCCCTCCAGCAGAACAAGTAGCATGGGGGGGGGGTGGTAAAAGCCTGACAGGGGCTGCCCCCCACCAGGCAAACCCTGAATGGGGTCTGTGGCCAGAGCAGGGGCTTAAAACCTCCCTGCTGTAGCCTGCGTGCCCTGGGCTGGGATGTGGCCATACCCCACCCTCATTCCCACTCTATGTTTGAACAGGGCATGGGGGCCTGGCAGGGACTGCCTCTCCCCCGGGGCAAACCCAGGCTGCAGTCCCATGCAGCCAGGGAGGGGGTTTAAACCCCTTCCCTACCTACCTCAGGCTGCGAGCCCCTAGCTGAGGTGTGGCCACACCCCCCACTCTCCATTTGACAGGGGTGCAAAACCCTGGCAGAGACTCTCTCCCCCATCTCAAGCGGGGAGTGGCAGATAGAAGCCTGGCAGGGGCTGTCCCCACAGTCAGACCAGGCCTGGGGTCCCATGTGGGCCTAGGAGGGGGTCCTCTGTGGGCCCCTCTGCCCTGCCTGAGTGCCAGCCCCAGGCCAGGGCCTAGCCATGCACCCCCCTCTCTGCTCAAGCTGGAGGGCAAAAGCCTGCCAGGGGGTACCCACCCATCAGACCCCAGCTGGGGTTCTGTGTGGGACTGGGAGGGGGTTTTCCGCTCCCCATCCCAGTGTGCAAACCCCAGGCTCGAGGTGTGGAGGGGAAAAGCCTGGCAGGGACTGCCCACTCTGCCCAGCAGAGAGCAGGGGGCAAAAGCCTGGCAGGGGCTGCCCCACCTCCTACACCAGGCAGACCTTGGCTGGGGTCCCCTGTGGGCCAGTAATGGGGTTTATACCCCACCTCCCCCCTGTCAGGATGGTGGCCTGGGCCGGAAACAGGGGATAAGCCTGGCAGGGGCAGCTTCCCCCGAGACTGATGCAGGCTGGGGTCCCATGTGGGCCAGGGAAAAGGGTTTAAAGCTCTCCTTCCCCTGGCATCAGCAATCTGGCCCAGTCTGGGGCCTGGCCATCCACCTTCCATTTCAGCAGGGAGGGGGAGAAAGCCTTGAAGGGCTTCTCGCCTCCCTTCCCTTCAGCAGTGGCTGGAAGGCTTGCTCTAGCACCCCCCCCAAGCTTCTGGCCTGAGCCACTGCAGGCATGTGGCTGCATTTTCTGAATTAGAAGTCAATGTCTGTTCACTTGCTTCTTGGTTCAATCTACACAGTTTAGACTAACCTGCAAAGACTGAATCGATTCAACCTCTGGCTTTTTGACTGTCCATACTTAGCTCTGGGATACAAGTAGTGACAGAAAGTGGCAGTTCGGACTGGCTAGTGTTACATCCACAATATGCATGTGGGGTAATGCTCCAGGGACTAGTAAATTATTTTCTTCTTAATGTTGTCATACTTTGTGTTAAAGAATTACCCAGAAATTCAAACAGGTGTTTATAAATGGTTCCTTATTGACCAGTCAGATCATTGTTGTGGACCTGTATTTTTCTCACACATGCATGTAAGTGGAAAAAAAATACTGGAGCCAAGATTCATTGTACAGATCTCTAAGAAGAATGTTGTTCTTAAATGATCACGGATGGAATACCACAATGACATTATGATAGTAATAGCTCTAGCTTCTCAAAATAATGACCAATTCTGATGTCAGGAATACTAGCTAGTCTGGGACCTCTTACACAGGACTCTTGACCTTGCTCAGCTAAAGGAAAGTTGACATACTTTTAAAATTTCTTGATGATTTTCTGATGCATATAATCGTCCATCTCGAACAATGTCTTCTATCAGCTGTTGGTAATCCTCTGAAAAATAAAGGAAAAAGGGGCTGGTAAGTCATAATTTGTATCATTTTGTGGTTTGTGGTTAATACATAAACAACTACCACTGGAATCTAAAAGAAACCCCTTAATACTGAGAATTCTGCAGTGTTCTACAGTTAAAGTTCCGAGTTTTCTTTACCAAGACTTGGGCTTGCAAAACTATTGTAAAGCAGATAGCCATTGTTATTTACATTTCAGAGATGAAGAAAGGCATAGAAACCTTAATTGACTTACTGAACTTATATTCCCCTTGATCCTGATGTGTTCCTCCCTGTAACAATCTCAATTCCAGGTCAACTAACTATTCAGAAAATTACAGTAATCTTTAGCAGTGAAGTGAGCTAACAAAGACATTTCTTCAAATTTATGAAATGAAATTGCTTCACATTTATTAAAGAAAATCTTCTTTCAAACAGAGTCTACATAGGCATCTTTGGCATATTTCTGGGTAAAGACTTGTGTGCCTTTTTTTAGTTTTATCTATAGTGATGGGGATCTTTCTTTGGCATGTGGAGATGGCTGGTGAGAACAGATTGGTTATAAATTACTATTCTCATAGAAATTATTTGTCTTTTCTGTCTTCATTTTTTTTAATTGCTGTATTTTATTCATTTGTTGGGTACCATCTGACCTCCATGAATGGGTGTAACAGGCAATGCAAATTCTGTTACCTGCATGCAACAGAGGAAGAGGAGAAGGAAGCAGACCCCTTCTGGGAGCAGAATTTTTGGGACTTGCAGGGGAAACAGGATGCAGCAGGAAACTCCAAAAAGACTCAAGCCTGGGGGTTGGGAAAGGTTAAGGAGCTGCAAAAGGCTGCAAACAGGGGAAGCCAGGCAGCCCATTAAGCTAAGTAGGACAGCTTCCTCTCCAGACAGCTTCCTCTCCCTTGGGGTAGAGGCCAGGCACCAAATGAAGGCAGGGTTTAGGGATATAAGCCCAGGCCTATAAAATGGGCGGGGAGAAAGGTTCTAGTCTGTAGGTGGTGGGTGTGGGAGAGAAACCCTGAGAGGCTGGGGAAGGGAGCTCCAGACAGTGGTCAACCCTTGCTGTAACCCTGGAGGGTTGGAAGCAGCTTGCAACAAGGTGATTAATCCATTTGTTCTGATTCTTTGTTTTGGAATTAAGTAAAAAGACTGGAAGACTGGGAGTGATTGTATATGTAGAGGCCCTGAGTGGGGTACCTGGAAGGCATCCTCCACTGCAGGGCTGAGACCCAGAGAACCAGGCCCTGAAACGGTGTACCTGAACTGAGCGGTCTCAGCTAGAGGAAAAGGGGCTGAAGCTGAAAAGGGTGAAGCTCAAACAAGAGTTGGGGCCTCCAGGGCCCAGTGCTGATTTTGCCTGGAGAGAGAAAGTGTGAGGAAGATGGGCAGATGGAGAATCATCTGTGAGGTGTGCGCATGGCTATGGGGGTGACAAGGAGGCCATTATAATAGCCTTAAGGCACACAGGAAAGGACCATCTCAGTCTCAAGGGTATAGAATTATAGAATAATAGAAAATTAGGGTTGGCAGGGACCCAAAGCAGGACCACCCCCAACTAGATCATCCCAGCCAAGGCTTTGTCTAGCTGGATATGGAAAAACTCCAAGGATGGAGATTCCACAACCTTTCTGGGTAACCCATTCCAGTGCTTTACTACCTTCCTAGTGATCAAGTTTTTCCTAATATTTAACCTAAACTTCCCTTGCTGCAACTTGAGACCATTGTTCCTTGTTCTGTTATCTGCCATCATTGAGAACAGTCTAGCTCCATCCTCTTTGGAACCACCCTTCAGTTAGTTGAAGGCTGCTATTAAATCTCCCCATAGTCTTCTCTTTAGTCTTTCCAGACTAAATAAGCCGAGCTTCTCTTCATCAGTCATGTGCCCCAGCACCCTAACCATTTTTGTTGACCTCTGCTGGACTGTCCAATTTGTCCACATCCTCTCTCTAGCTGGGGGCCAAAACTGGACACAGTACTCCAGATATGGCCTCACTCATGCAGAATAGAGGGAAAGAATTACTTCTCTTGATCTACTGGCAACACTCCTACTAATGCAGCCCATTATGTTGTTAGCCTTCTTGGCAACAAGGGTGCAGTACTGGTTCATTCAGCTTAATGTCCACTTTAACCCCCAGGTCCTTTTCTGCAGAGCTGCTGCTTAGCCAGTCAGTCCCCAACCTGTAGTGGCGCATGGAATTGTTCCATCCTAAATACAGGACTTTACGCTTCTCCTTATTGAACCCAGGTCTCTCTGAATCCTAGCCCTATCCTCCAGCATATCTATTACCCCACCAGCTTAGTGTCATCTGCAAATGTTTTGAGGGTACACTCTATTCCATCTTCCAGGTCATTGATGAAAATATTGAGCCAAACCAACCCCAAGATCAATCCTTTGGGTACTCCACTTGATACCGACTGCCAACTAGACATCAAACCATTGATTACTACGCTTTGAGCCCAATAATCTAGCCAGTTTTCTATCCACTTTACAGTCCATTCATCCGAATTGTACTTCCTTAGTTTGTTTGTGAGAATGTTGTGGGAGACCATACCAAAAGCTTTGCTAAAGTCAAGGTATATCACATTCACTACTCTTCCTGCATCCACAGAGCCAGTCATCTCATTGTAGAAGGCAATCAGGTTGGTCAGGCATGATTTGCCCTTGGTGAATCCATGCTGACTGGTTCTAATCACCTTCTTCTCCTCAAAATTCTTAGAAAAGTGCTCCCAGTCAGGGGGCATGGCCATTGGAGGGAGGAGTGTATCAAGGAGGTCAACTGAAGGCTCAGAAGATGGTGTCACTGTGTGGGTTTTGGATACCTCAACATTGGTGTGCAGTTTAGCTACAGTAGCCTCCACGCAAGGGACAGCATTCATCTCATGGGCAGAGGGAAGAGGTTCTTCACTGACTTGTTGAGAACTTTAAACTAGGCACGTCTGGGGGCCAGGGAGAAGGTTCCACTGTGGAAGCAAAATCCACTAGCCACAATGATGCACAGGAGGGCATTCAAACCATGGATGTCCAGATGGGTTCTAGCATCTGGAGGCAGAGACATCATGATAGAAAAACTGAGGTGACTAAGGGGAAGCTCAGATGCTTTATGGGAATGCCAGAAGCATGGGAAATAAACAGGAGGAACTGGCACGTCTTCTGGCCGATGAGAAATTCAACTTAATTGGGTTGATGGAGACCTGGTGGGACGATACACATGACTGGGCAGTTAATATTGAGGGTTACAGGCTTCATAGGAAGGATTGGATTGGGAAGAAGGGAGGAGGTGTGGCCCTCTATGTGAAAGCACAGTACCCATCCCTGCAGGTCACCTTTGACAGCAGGGAAGGCTACCTTGAGACCCTCTGGGTCAGGCTACAGGGGGGACCGGAAGAGGGAGACCTAATGGTGGGAGTCTACTACAGGCCTTCCTCCCAAGATGAGGGGAGTGATTAAGCATTTTCAGGAGAATTGACAGAGGCAGCTAGCACTAGACCTGTGATCATCATTGGTGACTTCAACTACCCAGGCATCTGTTGGGAAGACCATTTGGCTGCCTCCAGCAGGTCAGCTAACTTTCTGGGGACAATAGATGATCTGTTCTGACACAGGTTGTGGAAGGGCCTAGGGCAAGGTCACTCTGGCCCTAGTGCTGGCCAGAGGGGAGGACATCATAGGCGACATGAGGATTGGTGGTACTCTGGGCGACAGTGACCATGACCTGATAAGGTTTACCATCCACCATAAGACTGGGAAGTTAGTTACCAGAACAGAAGGCCTGAATTTCAAGAAGGCAAATCTTGGCAAACTCAAGAGGCTTGTTGGAGAGGCCCTCTGCAACTGACATTTGGATGATCTGGGTGTGCAGGAATGATGGTGCTTCTTTACGGAGACAATTCTCATGGCTCAAAAACATGCCATCTCCACACAGGCAAAAAGTGGGAAGAGAGTCAGGAGACCTGCTTGGCTCACCAGTGATATTAGCAAGCTATTGATAAAGAAAAAATAAGTGTATATGCAATGGAGGAACAGCTCAGCAACCAGGGAGGAAGACACTCGTATTGCCAGGGCCTGCAGATATGAGACATGGAAAGCTAAGTTAGACCTGAAGATCAAACTGGCAACCGGTATAAAGGACAACAAAAAGTCCTTCTATAGATACATAGGGAGGAAGAAAAAAAATTGAGCTCCACTGTGGGACCTCTACTGAATACCCAGGGGCAGTCCACAGTTGACACACGCAAAAAGGCAGAACTCCTGAAAGCATATTTTGTATTATTCCTGAAATCCAAGGGGGGCTGCTCATCTGACCAGAGGCCCAGGGAACAAGGGGAAGGTAACAGCCTATATGAAGTCAGCCCAGAACAGGTGAAGGATCTTTTACAATGCTTGGACATCTTCAAGTCTGCTGGACCAGATGACCTGCACCCAAGAGTCCTGAAAAACCTGGCTGAACTCATAGCAGCACCATTGGCCAAGCTATCTGAAGAGTCGTGGAACTTGGGAGTGGTCCCCAGATGACTGGAAGAGGGACAATGCAGTTCCCATCTTTAAGAAGGGAGAGGGATGACCCCGCAAAACTACAGGCCAGTCAGTCTGACCTCAGTCCCAGGTAAAATCTTTGAAAAGTTGGTTAAGGAGGCTATCAACTACAAGCTGGTAACGGATGGGGTGTTAAACAGCAACCAGCACAGCTTTGTCAAGGGAAGATCATGCCTCATGAACCCTGTGTCCTTCTACAACCAGGTCACTAACCATCTGGATGAGGGACAAAAGGGCAAAAATCCAGGAGAACTTTGACAGACTGGACTCAAGGGTGGAACAAAATCAGATGAAGTTTAACAGGGAGAAGTGCAAGGTCCTTCACCTGGGTAGAAAGAACCCTCATCACAACTATACAATGGGTGGTGGCCTACTGACTGGCACAACATCTGAAGGAGACTTGGGGTCACAATCAACTGGAAGATGAATACGACCCAACAGTGTGATGAGGCTGTCAAAAGGGCCAATAAAACTCTGGCATGCATCAGCTGCTGTGTGGCCAATAGATCCAGAGAGGTACTCCTCCCTCCCTATTCAGCATTGGTGAGGCCTCAGCTGGAGTACTATGCCCAGTTCTGAGCACCACACTTCAAGGATATAGATAAAGCTCGAGAGGGTACAAAGTAGGGCCACCTGTTTGATTAAGGGCATGAAGTGCAGGCCCTATGAGGAGAGACTCTGGGAACTGGGCCTGTTCAGAGGAAGAGAAGGCTGAGAGGTGACTTGGTAGCTGCCTACAAGTACCTCATGGAGGAGCATCAAGAACTAGGCGAGCAACTCTTCAGGAAGGCACCTCAAGGGAGGACGAAGACCAATGGGCATAAATTAATAGAGGGAAAATTCAGGTTGGATATGAGGAAAAAAAATCTTCTCTGTAAGGGTCACCAGAATCTGGAACACGTTCCCAGCAGAGGTGGTGCAGTCGCCCTCCTTGGATGTGTTCAAGACAAGGCTGGACAGGCACCTTGCTGAGCTCATCTGAGCCCAATACTTCCTGCCCATAGCAGGGGGCCAGACTTGATGATCATACAGGTCCCTTCTGGTTCTATGATTCTATTCTAAAAGGCTTATTTGAGGACCTGCTTCATGATTTTTCCAGGGACTGAGGTGTGGTTGACCAGTCTGTAGTTCTCTGGATCCTCCCTCTTACCTTTCTTAAAGATGGGCACTATATTTATCTTTTTCCAATTGTCCGGGACCTCTCCTGATCACCAGGAGTTTTAAAAAATGATGGCCAGCAGCTCTGCAATCACATCAGCCTACTCCCTCAGCACCACTGGGTGCATCCTGTCCAGCCCCATGTACTTGTATGCATCCAGTTGTTCTAAATAGTCCGTAACCTGTCCTTTTGCCACTGTTGGCTGCTCACGTCCTCCCCAAAATGTGCCGCCAGGTGCAGTAGTCTGGGAGCTGACCTTGCCTGTGAAGACTGAGGTGAAAAAGGCATTGAGTACTTTAGCCTTTCCTGCATCCTCTGTCACTAGGTTGCCTCCACCATTTGGTAAAGGACCCAAGCTATCCCTGATCCTCCTCCTGTTGCTGACATACTTGTAGAAACCCTTCTTGTTACCCTTCATGTTCCTTGCTAGTTGCAACTCCAATTGGTCTCTGGCCTCCATGCCTGAGCAATACTGTTTTACTCCTCCATAGTTGTTTGTCCAAGTTTCCACTTCTTATAAGCTTCCTTTTTGTGTTTTAGCTTACTAAAGAGTTCCCTGCTAAACCAAGCTGGTCTTCTGCCATGCTTGCTAGTCTTGTTGCACATCAAGAGGGTTTGTCTTGTGCCTCCAGTAAGGTTTCTTCGAAGTACAGTCTACTATCCTGGACTCCTCTCCCCCTTAGACTGGCCTCCCAGGAGATCCTGCCCATCAGTTCCCTAAGTGAGTCAAAGTCTGCTTTTCTGAAGCCCAGGGTCTGTACTCTGCTTCTCTCCTTCCTTTCCTCAGGAACCAGAACTCAATCATCTCATGGTAGCTGCTGTCCAAGCTGCCATCCACTAGTATGCGCCCCACCAATTCTTCCCTATTTGTGAGCAGGAGGTCAAGAAGAACATGGCCCCTAGGTGACTTCTGTAGTTCTTGCACCAGGAAGTTGTCCACAAAAAACTTCCTGGATTACCTCTGCACTGCTGTATTGCTCACCCAGCAGATGTCAGTGTCACATTGCGGGGGTTCCCAGGGATGGCTGTGATGACCCTAGGGGTCTGTGACCATGCCTGCTTCGCCCTGCAGGTGCCTTCTAATCTTTCCTGCCATGTCTTGTTGGTTGAAATAAAAGTTGGGGGGCTGCCCATGAGTTTGTGTGGTTACAGTCCTCTTGAACCCCACTAGATCCTGCTGATCTTGGATCCCTTGCCAGGTCTCACTCAAAGTCAGTGCCTCTCAAGACACCCTAAGCGTTATGGGGCTAGATGTGCGGCTCCAAAGCCACGCCTTTACTATGCTCCATGCCTGACAAATGGTATTCACACGTTGTCCCTCTGAGTCCTTGATTTAGCTTGGCCTCTTGTTGTCATTGGGCTGTTGGCCCCTGTCGCTGTACCCTCACTGGTGCTGGGCTCTCCGCCGCCCTGTCACTGCGCCCTCACTGGTACTGGGCTCTCCACACTGTAGTGTGCCCCAATGAGGTCTCCTCCTCCCCAACAGCCTCAGGCCAGTCCACTGGTATAAATAACAGAAAACACAAGTCCCTGGGCTACAACACAACAGTAACCTGAGGTACACTATCCCTTTTAAGAAGGCAAGCTTCTTTCTCAGTATAATGTGCCTACCCACAAGCACTTATGAGCTCTTATAGCCCCTTAATCCTACCAGCAGCAGAACAGGCAGTCAAGCATTTCCAAGTAGCTTTCTCTACAAGAGCTTCTTCCCCCTTGGCTGCTGCCAGAGAACTAAGTTTCTAATCCCAGCCCTGGGGCTTATATGTGCCCAGGGCCCTGCCTTCTTCCAGTCAGCTGACTGGGTGCAGGTGCAGGCTAATTCCCTCATTTGCTTGCTGCCACAGCAACCTGCACATGTGGGGGCTCTGCCTGGCTCCTAGGGCCCTTTCTCTAGGCAGTTTCTGCCTTTAAAGGAACAGGCACACCTTAGTGTCCTGTGACAGTCAGGGTGACTGAAGTCCCCCATGAGAACCAGGCCCGGTGGTAAGGAAACTTTAGCTAGCTGTTGGAAGAAAGCCTAATCTACCACATCCTCCTGGTTTGGTGGTCTACAGCAGACCCCCTACCACCCTTGTTGCTCTCCCCTCTAACCCTCACCAAGAGACTTTCAACAGGCCTATCTCCAGTATCATACTGGAGCTCTGACTAGTCATATGGCTCACTGACAAAGTGCAACTCCTCCTCCTCTTCTCCCTGGCCTGTCTTTCCTGAACAATTTATACCCATCCATGACAATATTCCAGTCATGCAAGCTATCCCACCAAGTTTCTTATTCCAGTCATGTCATAGTACCATGACTGTGCAAGGTCTTCCAGTTCTTTCTGCCTGTTTCCCAGGCTCCATGCATTCCATGTACAGACACCTGAGGTAACTAGTTGATTGCCCTACTTTCTCAGGAAGAATGAGAATGCTTCCCTTTTTGCCCCCTCCCTCAGCCTCCTTCTGAATACATACCTATTACCATCAAGTCATGGCAGATGAGAAGCAGGAGGTGGAGCAGGCTGGGGAATACAGATAGGAAGAGGTGGGGACTGAAGCCCAGACCTGTCTATAAATATAGAACTACTAGTAATAGGAGCATTCTTATTGTGGTTAGGATTAGGAACAATTAACAAAGGATAGAGGCGTGTGGATATGTTATTACGGGCAACAAAAGGCATGGATTCTTTGTGCATCATTCTCCTGTGACTACACGTGTGTGTGCTCTTATCTCACAGTAGATGTACACTAACCTGTGGTAACTTAGTTGCTTCTGACTAAGGGACAAGCTATCATGGTCTAGTTTGTATTTACCATGGTGTAAAGACCATGTAAATAGGCAATTATGACAGAGCATCATTTGCATGGTAAAACCTGCCTTTGTTTTGCAGTAGCCTATCATTGTGCTCAATCTCAAAGATCTCACTACCTTTTGGTAGCTGTATCAGGCCCAAAGGTCTTTGTGTAACCCGTTGGAATAAGAAATAAAACGTTAATAAATCATCAGGAAAATCATGGGAATAATAGAATAATTAACTGAAAAAACAAAAATGAGTCACATCAAGTTGTTGATTTCACACTTCTTTTCTCTCTAGTCAGAACATGACAGTGAATCACGACTTTCCAAATTCAAATGAGGTACATAGATACAAAATGGTTCCAGCCTTACCATCATAAGTCACATAGGGGACTTGAAATCCCTTGCCACTGTTTCCTTCATTAGATTTGAACTGAATCCAGAGTTTTCGTGATCTGGAGGTAAATGCTATTGGTCTCTCATATGTCTGACAGGTTTCATATGTAGTAATTGAAGAAGAAGAGGCTACAAAATTAAATACAGACAGGAGAAATATTTAGAGTATAATTTTGTTCTCTCTTTGCTCTGGAAGAACAGAGATGTCAAACTTATAGTACATTCATTCATTCATATCTTTCCCTTAAAGAACTAGATATTCTCATAAGAGAGGCTAGGATTTTCTACAGATACAGGAGACATTTCTCCCCAGAAGACTATGGTCATTTCTCTCTTCCCCAAGGTAGTGTGGGAATGTAGCATCAAATTATTATTAATAGTACTTGTATTATTGTAGCTCCCTGGGGCACTGTTTTCACATATTAGAATGGGACAGTCTGCCCTAGAAAGCTTGTGCTATATGAGCACTTGTAAAAATTCCAAATGGATGAATTAGTTCAATAGCACAAGATTGACCGTCAGATTGCAATGTACTAGGACCTGAAAGGCACTCTCATGCTGCAAGATCAAAATACAGTTGACAGTCTGGGAGCCCTAGAAGGATCCCACAGACACCCCAGAAGCACTAACAGTGAGGTGATGAAGAATAATCTTCAATCCAGGAATAATGTGACAAGATGGCAACCTTAAAGTGGAGCCAGGTTTAAAAAGATTTAAATGCTTTTTTTTTTTTTTAACCTAATTCAAAGACTACCTTTTGATAATTTAGGTAAACATCTTTCTGTGTTGAATTAAACAAATGTTAGATATTATGGAGCTGATCCAATTTTCAGTGAAGTTTTTGAAAAGCACCTTAGTGACATGAATACATTTTGGATCAGATCCTGTATGACCTTCAGGCAACATTTCAGAATTGCCCAGTTTTTTCCCCCTGGTTTTCTTTTGAAACAAAATTCGCAGAAAAAAAAAAAAATCAACCTTATTTAACTAAGGCTGCTTGTAGACAACTCCCCCCCTCCCCCGCCCCCAAATAAATCAACCCAAAAACCCACCTGCCCTTTATCAGAAGCAGCAGCATGTTACTTTGACCTGGCTTCACAGTGTCTGTATAGATGGGGTGTTTCAGTTGGGTTTTTTGGTGCTTTTAGCTAAAGCTAATTCAATCAGCTATTAGATAAAAGTGCAAAAATGTTCCAGTAGAGTGCTTGATCTATGGAGATGTTGGGTGGGCTGGGTCCAACTAACGCACTACCTCTTCTGGGCATGTGCTGGACTCAGTGTGGAAATGTGCCGAGTTTAAAATAAAATGTAGTTTTTTGGGTTTTTTGTTTCTTGTTTGTTTTTTGTTTTTTTTAACGCCTGCAAGCAGCCTAAGTGTTTTAAACTGAAACAGAGCTATATAATCTGATGGAATACCATTCTATAAAAATTATTCTGACCAGTTCCATTACAAACTTAAAAGACTCAAAATGAAACTGAAACATATGAGAAACTTAAAGATCTTCCCAGAGCCACCCATCCCAGCCTTCAAACAAGCACCGAACCTCGCTAACCTCATCACCAGAAGCAAACTTCCTCAAGCCCAGAACACACCAAAAGGATCCAGATCGTGCCATGACAAGAAATGCAAAACCTGCTAACACATCTCCACCACCCCCACAATTACTACACCCCACAACAGAGCCATCAGCATCCCAGGATCTTACAGCTGCACCTCCAGAAATGTAATATATCTCATCCAATGCACCAAATGCCCTGATGGAAAATATGTAGGAGAGACCAAGCAACAACTGCGCACCAGAATGAACGCACACCAGAAATTCATCAAAGACAGAAATACCCAATTACTGGTGGGGGCACATTTCTCACAGGAGGGCCACTCTCTCAGTCCTGATCCTCAAGGGAAATTTACACAACGCTTCCCAGAGACGAGCCTACGAGCTCCATTTCATCAACCTCCTGGATACTAGAGATCATGGACTAAACATAGACATTGGATTTTTGATACATTATAATCCGCCTGGCAACTGACTCCCCAGCCCAGCCCAGCCCAGCCCAGCCCCTGGCTTGTTTACTTTCCATCCAGGAAGAGCACACACCAACTGCTGAAACTTCCTTGGCCTGACGAAGGGTTTTTGAACCCGAAAGCTTGCTTAATAAATATTCTCCAACTATTTGGGTTGGTCTAATAAAAGATATCAAATTCACCCAAGGAACCTTGTCTGCCTGAGAAACTCAGAACACACATTACAGGTATAGATATACATAGTTAAAACTCCCAAACAGATTTAACTCTGTCCTGCAATGCTGCCACTGTGTAACCACACATGATTATAATTAGTGCTTAATGTGTCTATGGCCTCAGCTTGGGTTAAATTTTATTTTTAAATATATTGTTTGCTTGTTTTCCTTTCCTAATGGAGTCATTACTGGCATAGTCAGGGTTGCATTCAGAGACAAAGACTGCTTACAGATGTGAAAGCTCCCCCACCAGAACAGCCCTTGACTTTCAGCTCAGCCTGCACCCATACTGAACACAGTGCATCCCCAGAAGAGGTATCATGTTAGTTGGACCTGGCTCGCCCAGTGTCTGTATAGATCAGGAGCTTCAGCAGTGCTTTTTGGCACTTTTATCTAATAGCTGATTGAACCAGCCATTAGACAAAAACCCCCAAAAGCACTGCTAAAGTGCCCAACCTATACAGATGCTGGAGAACCAGGTCAGACTAACACAATGCCTCTTTTGGTAAAGCACTGTTTCGTTTTGTCTTTTTTTTTTTCCACGTCTGTCAGCACCCTAAGTGTTGTAAAGAATGCTGTGGGCCTCCATTCTTCATATGTAATAAAATGGCTGAATCTCTGCTTGCCATGCAAACTTGTATTTAACCTTAAATGTGGAACCATAATCAGGGCCTCTGTAATAAGAACAGAAACTGAAGTTACATGAGCTAAGATAAACTTAGGTGACTGGTCATATTCTCAGTTGGTGGAAAGCACTGACTTCCATGAAGATCGGCTTGTTTGCATCATGCAAGATGTGGTCAGACAAGAATACATTAGGGACTAGATCCTATTCCACCTGGTTTGAGTTACTGGAAAATTGTTTAAGTAAAAGGTTATGAAACTTCCTATTCCTGGGTGTTGCTTTTTGTAGCTTAGTCTTGAGGTTAAGATGAGGGTGCATTACAGAAATAGAACAGGGTGGAATAAGGTGACAAAGTCCACTTAGGTACCTAAAAGGTGGAATAGGATCCAGCCCTGTGAGTTCCTCCAGGACATTTTACATATGATAATTACCACACTAACATAACTTTTTAACACTAGTTACAATTTTCTCCATTAATTCATTCCCAAGCACTTGTCCAATTTGATTGAACTGATGGACCCTGTCCATTCCATATGGATATTCTGCTCAGACCCTTTGATGTAAACATTTGAATCACTCAAGACAGGCAACTTACCACTTTTTCTCATTACTAAAACATCACCACACTCATCTTCTATCGGAAGGAATATCTCTGGAACTACAATGAGTATTCGCCTTTTGGGAGGTGGGTTTATATTCCAAGTGCATTCAATGTTGGCTGGGTAATCTCCAGGGTAGTTTGGAGATTCAATATAGCCTGTATAATCTCCAAGTTCCCCTCCACAGTGCTGGTCTGTGAAGAAACATAAATTAGCGTTTCTGCTTTGAAGTACCTTCAGTTCTTTAGGACTTGTCATGGACAGGTCAACCCTTCCCTGTAGCTTTAGATCTGTGTACATTCTGTAGCTGTCCCTTTCCTTACATGAAAGGGCTTTAAAAAAGTACTTAATCTTGAGAGCCAGCTGCTAACTGATTTGCAAACCTAAAGCTCAGGTTTACCAGTGTGGAACTAACTTTTTTGATGTTGCCTCATGTAGTTAAATAGGTCCAATCTCCTTGTTAAGATGCACTCAGAATGGTTTAACTGCACCTGATATCAACTGAGAATGTTTGCATACAGAAATTGCTCTGGTTGAATTGAAACTGGATTAATTGAACTAGACTGAAATGTTAACCTAACTTAAATGAACTAGTACAAGCTACATAGGCACACTTAGCTTAAACCTGTTCCCAGTCAATGTAGAGTAAAGTGATAGATCACATTTTTGTTTTAAGAGGGTGCACAGCCTCTTGACCATGATTTTTTTCACATAATTCTTTAGTTAAAAAGGTACAACTTTGAAGCAAAGAGGGGGTAGGGAGAGAAGGGGGCTACACCAATTCGGCCACATCATTTTCCAAATCTGTGTGTGTGTTCATCTGGCCCAGCTCTTTATGAGAACTCCTTATTAACGATAAACCAGCTTGCCCTACTCACTGAACAAAACACTGTCCAATACATTTAGATTTCCAGTGAGCATCCTATCATAGGCAGAAGTTGTTAGCACAAATTCTTACGCTTTTATTAATCTGGCTACTCTGTAATCATGACAGTAAGAGGAATGCCATTTATTCAGAAGTGCAGTGATAATATTTTGGGGCAGTCCTGAGTAAGTTAAATCCTGTAACTGAAACTCTCAGTTAAATTAGGGTTATTCACATGGCAGGGTTGTAGTGACTCAGTACACATAGTAACATTTTACCTCTTCAAAGTACAATGCAGACATTGTCTAAGCCTCACACAACTCTTGGAAAACAGGGGAATGCTTGGTGAAGCTGATAAAGAGAAGTGAAGTGATTCTCTCAAAATCACAGTTCTGTTAAGTAGCCAGCTGGGGTTAGACTTAAGAGTGCCTGGCTCTCTCTCTCGTGCTTAACAGCTTTTTACAGTAGCTGAAGGCTTTTAATCTTCCTGTGGCAGCTACTTGACATAGCACATTCAGGGCTTGAGGAACCTCAAGATATACAAGTTTCACTCACTCATCAAAAAATGTAAATACTTAATGGAAACTGATAGAACACTTGTGGATATGTAAAATTGGCTGTAAATCTGCATACAATTGCTCTGCACAACTGCCTCTTGTGCCAGGAGATTTAATATGTTAATATATCTCTGCTCTGTTCTGCCACTCACCCAGGATACTTCTCTCAGTCCCTAAAACAGTTTTATGGGCATTTCAGACTCAGCAGCAGGAACCCTAATTGCTCATCCCAGGCCTGCCAATGACTTCTCTCTATGGGGTTGATCAAATCCGTAAACTCTTTGTTTACCCTTATTTGTAAAGCTTGGAGTAATATGCTTGCTTTCTGGGCCTGACTAAAATGTCTGGAAGTTGTTAAACTATTTTCCACATGGAAAGGGCTATGTGTGCACTATTAATGCGAGGGCCAAGCTGTACCCTTGGCTGTATGTATAGGGTTGTATTGCAAGCAGCCAGAAATGTTCTATCAATAATGGTCATTTTATCAGTAGCTGGGTTGCAAGTGGTGGTCTGTTGTTGTTAAAAGGTAAAAAGTAAAAGACTTCTGTTCTATATTTATTTAAAAAACCCAAGTAATGAAAAAAATGGGACAGTATCAATGACATGGTCTGAAAAATGGTGACTATCAAAGTTATATTGAGAAACACTCAGGGTTTAGCTACCCACACTTGCCCCTTTGCAGGAAAGGGGAGGAAAAAAATAAAGGAAGAAAATGTATTCTAAAAAATAATAGAATCAATCTGCTGCATATTAGTCAAAACACCAAAACTAAACATCAAAAGCATTGTACTATCTGACTTTTCTGTTCACTTTATAAAATCAGCCACATATTAACATCCAAATCTTTATGAATATGATCCTTTTCAGCTGGCTATTAGAATCTAGTCCACTTCTGTTCACACTATCGCTCTGTGTCTTTGTCCACTACATAGGTAGATTGTAAGCTTATTGTAAGCTACTGTAATAACTGAGTAAAACACAATGAAGTACCACAAGTGTTCCTGAATGGGATATCATGAAAGCTTTTTACTTTGTTTCCTTCACTTGGCTGCTGCTTATTAAAATTGTTGGTTATTAGAATCAAAAGTGATCTGCCTAGCAGATGCTGCAACAGCTTGATCCTGAAAGTTCCCACTGAAGTCATGCCATCCAGCTCTGGTTCAGAAAGTTACTGGACACATATCACATTCACACTGGTGTAACTTTCCCTTATGCACACAAAAAAATGAAAGAAGGAAGGAAACATGGCATCTAGGCCTGAATTAGTGTAACTTACTGGAATCCAATGCAGAATTATGTAGGTAAGTTATACCAGTGTAGGTGTTGGATGTTCACTTCTATCCTGGAGTCTGCAAACCAGCAGTAGCCTAACATTGCCTTTGGGAGATAGGGGGCAAAAATAGTTACTGCTACAGCTGGCAGCTGGCCACTCCATGATTCCAGCAGCCAGCGCTGCCCCATACATTGCTGCTACCCAGGGTATGAAGCTGCCCTGTTATGACTCTGCAAATCAGCTCCTTCAACATATGACATATGATAATAGTGCCTACTACAGTGGCTACCCTAGGTACAGGTGGTTATCTGCCTACTCTGGATACTGTGGGCATTTTTACGTGCTGTGGGATGAAGCGCTGGGCTCTTTATTTAGCGAGCTGCGCTAACTAAAAGCACATGCATATTATGTGTCAGTGTCCCAGAGCTGAAAAAATGGCAGCGGGATGCCTTGAACTAAAGCTCATCAAATGTGTTTTATTTCAAAGAGCTCCTGCTGCCATCTTTTCAGCGTGGAGATGCACGGGGATGCTGATACACATCATGCAGAAGGCTGCTGGAGCGCATCAATTTCTCCAGAAGACTTGATTAATGTGCTGCTCCGTGCATGTGTATAGGAGCATTGTAACTTAAACTGGGGAACGAAACAGTGTGAATGCATTATTTGTCCAAGCAGTTATTCAGGTGCCTAGGGGGATTACTCAAAATGGTTAAAGTTAGATATATGTTTAAGCATTTTTCTTAATCGCTGCCTCAGTGAGTACACAAGGATAATAGAATTTGGCTGGGGGAAAGACATCAATACAGAGAGCAAAATTAATGGGATCACTTGATTTTACAGGACAATTACACTAGTCTTAGTTATCTGACAAATATCTCATTAATTCTCATTACAGTTGAAGTGACCAGGGACTTCAGTGCTTAAATATCATATAATCAGATTGAAAATTTAGGATAGATCTTAAACAAATCTTTTTAGTTTTGAAGATCTAATTCAATATTTATAGTGAAACTGTCTTAAATTAATACGAAAGAGACCAGCAAAACCTCATTGCCTAGAGAAAGATTGGCATCTATTTAAAGGTCAAATAAAATTGCAGTGTAATCCTTGGGGGATATTTTTAACGGTAATTTAAGATAGGGGGAGGATTACTACAGGAGACTCTTAATGCAGATTTCATTGTAATTAAATATTACCTGGTACTTGTATCATGTTTGACTATATCTCACAGTATTTTATAACTAGCTCTCATGCCAATTCCACTGGAAGTATTTTTATTTCTAGTGGGTGCATCTACATGTTCATTAATAAGCTGTAGTTACTGCACATTAACTTTAGTACTTGGCTAACCAAGGACTAAATCAATGTGCAGTAACTCGCGCTACTGCACAGTAGCACCAGTGCACAGGTTTGTAGTGACACTTACTGTTCAGTAGCCCAATACTACTACGCAGTAGTGTATTAGCACTTTTTTGCCTGGCACACTACTGTGCAGTGTTAGTAGGCTACTGTGCAGTTAGCGTCTGGTGTAGATGCGCCCACTGAGACTCACAGGAAAATTAATCTCCATGAAACTTGCATGGTCTGGAAAGTTTATAAAAGCTCTGTGTATTTAATTATTTTGTGCATGATGCCAAATTAAACTAATGCCAAAATATTTTACATGTATCCAGTGCTTCTTTTCCAGGTTTTGATGTTGTTCACTAACATTATAATTTTTCACAGTTCTGGCAGTGAGTAGAATTATTTGTTTCTGCTAAACTGCAAAAAATTAGCTTCATCTTGAAATTCTGAATATCCCAAAGGTTGGATTATTTTGGGTCTAGAGTTTTGGTTTGGTCTCATAACTAACTTAATGTAACTTACTTTTACAGTGTGTAACATTAGTAGAGCCATCAAAATCTGTACTTGTATTCCCAGGGCAGGTTATGCAGTAGTTCCGACCAAAGTCAGGTTGGTAGGTTCCAACAGGACATCTGATACATCTGTGAGTCGTGGAGTTGTAATAATGGCCAGGAGAACAATGCACTGTATGGTATGAAGATATGTTATTTGTAGAAAGTAACCATCTTCGCTGCAGTGGCATCTTCCCCTTCCCTTTATGTGCTCAGTAATTTCCCCACTCCAAAGAGTTTTAATGCATTATTTACTTGCATTGAACCCTTAACTGGAGTCACATTCTAAAGACTAGTGCAAAAAATAAACTTAGAGGAAAGTAATGTTGTATTTATCACTCTTAAACAGGGTGAATGCTTTGCTCCTGCAAATAGGAGCAGATGACTCTTTGCAACAATACAAATGCCTTCTGAAATGGCAGAAGAGACGTTTTAATTACCAGGCACTTGACAATGCAATTTGTACCCAT
The DNA here is from genome assembly GCF_000455745.1 of Alligator sinensis. NCBI lineage: Eukaryota > Metazoa > Chordata > Crocodylia > Alligatoridae > Alligator > Alligator sinensis. The sequence goes on along the minus strand of NW_005842509.1, from coordinate 728,459 downwards.
TCAAGCAAGCACATAGGTATATGGTTAAATAAGTTCTTTCCTAACCATTTATGCTGCAGTGTGAAAACAGGCAGGGTGCATCCACACATGCAAGCACATGCACTTGCAGCAGCTCAAATAGAAGCAGTGCAAATTTGAGCTGGGATTTTTTGCCTCAATGCATGTGCCTGGACATGCACTTTGTTGTGGAGCAAATTGTTCCACTTGGAGCAAAATAACCCTTCCTGGCTTCTCCCAGATCTGCAGCCAGGGGGAGCTAGAGCCAGCAGTATAAAAACCTGCTTTGTGCTGGCTCCAGTAGTATAAAAACCTTCCCTGGCCAGCAGTTCAGGGCTACTTGCCCTCAGGAGCTTCTGGGGCCTGGGCAATTAGTATCTGGGGACACTAGCCCCTTGTGTCAGCTAGACTGCTGAAGCAGCATCCCAAATTCACTTTTTAAAATACCCCAAAACCGACATTCTTCCAAAATTAGAACAAAAGAAAGAAAGAGGGATTGATCAGATGGGCAATGTTTTATTGCTATATTTACAATGTTAAAGCAATTTGGAAGTTGACCAGTGTCTCTAGTATCATAATAAAATACATCCTAAATATTTATATGTTTCAATGTTTGTTTTTGTTTTCCTCATCACCTGGTGGGTGTGGGTGGGTATGGAGGGATGTGGGGGAATGCAGGTCAGCATGTGGGTAGGTGTGGGGGGACTGTAGGTGTGGGGGCTTCTTAGGAGGGGTGAGTCCCCTTCCCCCCACATGGCAGACCCCCCCACATCACATAGACTACCCTGCCTGCAGGGTCCCAGCCCCCATCCCCCCCGCCAAGGGGCTGCAGCTCCCCGCAGCCTCCCCGCTGGTCTCCAGCCCCCTGCTTATTCTTCTACTCATCTCCAGCCTCTGGAAGCTGGAAATGATTAGGAGAATAAGCAGGAGGCTGGAGACAGCAGGGGAAGTCTCCTGCTCATCTCCAGGGGTTTGTCTCCAGCCTCCTGCTTGTTCTCCTGCTCATCTCCAGCCTCCTGCTCATCTCCATCCCCCTGCTCATTCCCAGCCTTGGGAGGCTAGAGATGAACAGGAGAATGAGCAGAAGGCTGGAGATGAGCCCCTGGAGATGAGCGGCAGACATTCCCCTGCTGTCTCCAGCTTCCTACTCATTCCCCTGCTCATCTCCAGGGTCACGTCTCCAGCTTGTCTCTAGGGTCTTGTCTGCAGCCCCTTGCTCATTCTTTTGCTCTATCTCCAGTCCTCTGGAGGCTGGAGACATGCAGGAGAATGAGCAGGTGTTTGGAGATGAGCAGGGGAGCCATCAGGAGGCTGGAAATAATTCAGGGATTCCCCAGTGGACTCCAGGCTCCTGATGGCTCCCCTGTCTGGCTCCAGCCTCCTGCACTGCTCGCAGCTTACCAGTAGCAGCAGCAGTGGGGGCCACTCAGGGCCTCATGGCACAGTCCCCTCACGTGGTGTGGGGCAGCGGGCTCGGCCCTGGCTGCCTGGCACCCACACTGCCACTGCTGTATTGTGAGGGTGTGGCTCAGCTTGGCAGTGCACTGCGTGCTGTCTGGAAGCTCAGGGGTGCAACAGCTGTCACCCAGGGCTCAGCACTGCTCAGCCCAAGTGGCTGGAGCTCTGAGTCAGCACAAAGTGACCTGCTGAGCCAGGCCGCACCCATGCGATATGGCAGCAGGGGTGCCAGGCAACTGGGGCCAAGCCCCGCTGTCCCTCATGCAGAGGGCTGTGCCATGAAACCCCAAGCAGCCCTGAACACTGTTGCTACTGCCAGTGAGTGAGTGAGTGAGTGAGTGAGTGTGGGGGCGTGCTAGGAGAGCATGAGGAATGAATGGGGAGCGGGGGAGAACGAACGGGGGCAGGGGGAATGAATAGGGGTGGGGGCTGGGCGGGTCCTCCACCATGGTCCCCTCCCCCCTCCTCCAGGCCCCCAACCCTCTACTTACCTGGCAAGCCAGTTTCAGGTCCCTGCAGCTTGCATGGGTAGGTAGCGTGCTTCAGCACCGGGGCTAGGTCCAGCTATAGGGACGCTCTGGCTGGCTACCAGAGCATCTCTGTAGAGGACTGAGTCTCTGGTTGCCTCAGGGCACAGTCCTGGACCATGCCCTGCCCCACTTTTTTCCCCCGGGGTATTTTTTGACCCCTGGAGGGTCTAATTTTGCCCCGAGCTTCAACTTTGCAGTGTGGAGAACATTTTTTTTGTTCCCACATGTGCCTCTTGCAGTGTCTCAAAGGGCTTTGAGATGCTGCAAGAGGCACGTGTGTGCTTGTCTGAACGCGCCCACAGAGTATAATATGTTGCACATCTGCTCTTTCCCGTGATCCTTTTTATGCTTGAAGTGCAATTTCATTTCAATTGTATAATGCTGTTCTTGTAATTCCTTAGTTCAGAGTGTCAAAGATACAGCCTGTGGACTAGATCTGGTCAGTGGAGCCCTAACATCTGTCCTGTAGTGCTGCCTGTGGGTTTTGGATTGGTCCTGTGCACTGCATGTAGCATGCCCCCTGAAGAAGACTCTACAATCTCAGCAGATCATTTCTAGTTTACAGATTTCTTGACTATTTACAGATCTGTGTTTTTCGGAAGATCTTTAAATCCTTCTGCAATTACAATTTCTCAGTGAAAGGGCAAATTGTGGATAAATTTCTACGCAACATATTTTACAAAGTGCAGACATTTTTTAAATTCACCTTTTGTTTCACAGTCCCGAAATGAAACACCACCTTCGTACTTTGTCACTAGCCCACCACCACAGGGAAAACAGAGGGTCCTTCCTGATTCAGGCTGATATGTACCAAGAGGGCATACCCTGCACGGCTTAAAGCCATCTGAAGAGTAGTATCCAGGAGAACACTGTCCTAGAAATTGAAAATAATTATTAAGCCTAGCTTCCAAGCAAAATATAAAACCACACTTTGATAGCCATGCTTCCTAAAACTTTAAACATCACAGCAGTAAACACCTGTGTCAGTTATAGGACAAATCTTAGCTAACTGTATTATAATTCACGTAAATAATTGCTGAACAGAAATATTTTCTACGTGGACTCTTTCTTACACCTGTTTGTTTGTTTAATCTCTGACCCCATTAAGGTCTCATTAAATAAGAGCAGTCTTCACTTTTATGCACCTTTCATATGAGAATGTCAAAGTGCTTTGTAAATCTTCATTAATTCTCACAGTACCTCCATGAGATTGAGCAATGTCTTTATCTCCATGTTACATATACGGAAAATAGAGGAACATAGGAACTGACAGATTACATCACATTTGGAAAAGATTTGGAGAGCTTCAGAGATTTGGGCAGTCCCCACTCGCTGCTGCAGGGAGCTGGACCTGGACTCCATGCTGGTAAGTAGGGGGCCAAGAAAGGGAGGCTGGAGGAGGGGGGAGGAGACCATGGGGGGAGCCCTGCCAGGCCCATCCCCTGCCTGCCTCCCTAGTCCCTCCCATGGCTGCCCCGCCTGGCCGCAGCTCCTGGCTCTAAAAATAAAAGAAGCCCCCACTCACCAGCTGCTGCCACAGCCCTGGGACCTCTGGGGGCTTGTGGCAGAGCCCCCCCCCCAAGCACGGGGCGTGGGCGCGCCCCCCCCACCAAGCACGGGGCAGTGGGAGGCAGCAGGGATTGCCCCCCCCCCCCCCCAACCGCCTGGCAAGAACTGGTGAATTTGAGGCTTTTCTTTTTTTAAAGAGCTGGGGGTGGACAGGGAGAGTGGGTAGGGAATGGGGCCTGTCCAATTCGGCAATTTGACCAGTTCGGCAGCGGCTGAACCTCTGAATCAGATTCAGTTGAATCGATTTGGGACAGTGATTCACATCGTCTAATCAAATCACTGTCCCCTGAATTGGCCGAATCGGAATCCAAAGCAAATACTAGTCACTTTGCAGGCCAACACTAGATGCTTCAGAGGCAGATGTTAGAGCTGTAGCTCATTAGAAATCTTCTAACAGAAAATATCCATTTGGCAAAATGCAAAGTGTTTTTGGGCAATACACTGAATTCAACCAATTTTTCTGACAGAACACTGGGCATGTTTCTAATAGAAACCTAATTGGTTTTCTACCGACTCAAGCACCTGGCTACTTGCCAGCATACCTGTAGGTCTGCCCAAGGGTCATGCGCCTCCAGACATCCAGAGGCCATGGATCCATGGTCCTAACATAGGGACAACTCTGAGGCTGGAGCCTCCGCACTATTGTACCATTTCCAGATGCCTGGGCCATTTGTTTCCTTGGGCTACCCAATTCCTACAACCTGGAGAGACAGCATCCATGAAAGTCTGGTAGCCTTGATAGACCCTGGATTGAACCTGAGCTCTTAGGCTCCTTGCCACATGCCAGGAAATCTTAGGAGTTCGTATGGGCTGGGATTTCCAGCTCCCGTGCTCAGTTATGGGATCAGGACTCCTAAGCTTCTTCCCATGGCACCAGGTGCTCTGGATTTTCACAGCTTCCAGGATATTTGTTGGGAAGCTGGGACCCTGGAAGTTCTGACTCATGCCAGAACTCTTAAGGCTTGCTGTGGAGCTGGAAACCTGGGTCCAAAGGTCTTTAGTGCTGAAGCAACAATGCTATGCAATAGGGCTGTGTGAAGCTTTGGGTGCTGATTTGATTCAGAGGAGATTCAGCCCAGTTCGGTAGCCAAATCACTGAATCCGAATCAGGAGACCAATAAAAAGGTCTGAATTGATTTGAAGCTCTCCGAATTGATTTGGAAAAGATTCGGAGAGCTTTGGTGATTTGGGCAGTCCCTGCTTGCTGCAGCAGGGAGCTGGACCTGCACTCCATGCTGGTAAGTAGGAGGTGGGGAAGCAGGGGCTGGAGGAGGAGGGAGGGGACCATAGGGAGGATCCCTGCCAGGCCTCATTCCCTGCCTGCTCCCCTAGTTCCCCCTGAGTGCCCCCCAACCTCTGCCCACTCTCCGAATTGAATCACTATCCCCTGAATCGGCTGAATCTGAAGTGAATACTAGCCATTTTGCACACGCCTACTATGCAATCTACTTCAGAGTTAAAGCACTCAGTTATTCCAGTGTCCTGTGGCTTCCAGATCTGCCCCACCATAAAAGCTGCTTCAAAACTGAGGACTTCATGAGTTCCACTTCTTGGTCCAATTGTCTCCTTAGACTATGTGACTCCTACAACCTGGGGAGACAGCTTCCAAGAAATTTTGACAGCTTGGGGAGAGAGCTGTCCTAGGATCCTGGAAACATACAGGTTCCTGACTTTTGGGACATTCAGATAATAGAGCTCTAAACCCTGGAAGCCCCGAGGCTTCTCACATCAAGACAATCAGCCACAGAACCAAGGAATACCTGTCAGTAGCTGACTAAGATTGAAAATTTTTTTTTTTTCATAGTTACACTATTGTTCATCACTGAATTACAAGCAACTAAACTGATCACTTAAGGTTTGGGCTTTCTAACCCAATTCAGGAGAAAAAGATTTCCAATTTAGAAAATATTAAAAATGGGAAATGCTGTTTCTTAACTGGACAAAAGGCAGATCTGGGATATTTCCCCCCCTTCATTACGTCTCATCCTAATGTCTAAGAGTAAAGGTCAATCTTAAGCCCGGAAGGAGAAAGTGTATCTCTGCCATAAAGTTTGTCATAATTGATTACGAGAATTCTGGATATTTGTGATATCCATATACATGTTCAGTTTAATCGTGACATGTGAAAAAAACCTTTGCTTCTATTGATTTTGACTTTCTTACCTTTGAATTTTTCAGATTGCCCTTCAATCAGTGGGCGGGGGCAGTAAGAACAGTAATTCTCAATCCAGCTTCCTGTATCATTCATTCTTTTATGTACTTTTTTATGTTCCCACACTTTAGTTGCTCTTCTCTGAACCTCATCTACTTCACTAGTATCCTTGTTTTGTAAAGGGTTGACCAACACTTCACATGGCATTGTGGCTGATAGTGCATCAGTTGGCTTATGTGCAAGGCACTACAATATCTCAGCATTATTCACCAACCCATTCCTTACGCAGTTTAACCTCCTGCTTGCTTTTTTGACTATGGTGAAACAGACGGTCTTCAGTGAGCTGCCTTGTAGAGTGACCAATTCCCGTTCTTAAGCTAATATGGTTAATTAGAACCCTGAAACATTCATGACTAGTTTACATTTTCTATCTGATGTACGCTGCTTGGCATTTGTCCATACTGAGTTTCATTTGCCATCATATTGTCCATTAACCTACCTCGAGCTGGTCTCTTCTGTAGTTCCTTACAGTCCTTTCTGATTCATATTCTTCTAAATACTCTGTTTTACCCACAGACATTTCCACTTTACTAATCACCCCTTTCCCAGATCATTGATATATTATATAGCATGGGACCTAGAGTGGAATCTTGAGGCATCCCAGGGTTACTTCCATGATGAAAAATGCCCATATACTCCTGCTCTGTCTTTTCTGCCTCCTGTCCAGTTTTTGATCATGACAACACTTGGTCTCTAACCCCATGAAACCTGAGCTGTTTTAGTAGTCTTATGGGCAATCCTGTTGAAGGCTTTTGAGAAGTTTAAATAAATTACATCATCTGCTTCTCCTTTAGTTACTTTTTTACTGAAACATTCAAAACATTCTAAGATTATTATTTTCTCTTGCAAAACTCATCCTGGTTAGACCCAAAACATTGTCTTCCTGTAACGGTCATTTGTAATGATCGTTTCAATGAATTTGCTAGGTACAGCTATAAGTTTAACTGGGGTACAATTACTTGAGACACTCCTAAAGCATTTTTTTAAATGGATGTACAGTATTTGTTGTTTTCCAGTCCTCTAGGATCCATGGCCAACCTAAATGAGAAACTGCCTATTTAGCAGCTCAGCTGCTTGGTGCTTATTCCTTACAACTTCTGAATACATACAATCTGGCTGTGGTGACTTTTGATTACATTACGACTTTGTTCCAAAACCTCTTCATTTGACACTAGGTACACACTAAATTAGTGAAAAGACAATACTTGCTTATTTCATGTTGAAAGCAATATATATATATAATGAAGTATGTGTCTGTCTGTATGTATATTCGCTTATAACTCAAGAATGACTGGTCCTATCTACCCTCAATCTTCCAAGATCACTGAATACCATCAGAAGAAAATTATACATAGGTTATTTTTCATTTGACCATTTTTGGGGCTTACAGTGATTATTTAAGGGAACCATGCTTTTCTCATGGACAGTTATATGTGGCTTGCTCCAAAGTTAGTAGTCAAAGAGGGTTGTATATACTGGCGCCAACAGGAAACACCACAAACATTGTTTACAAAAATGTTCTACAATAAAGATCATTCATTTGGATGTCATTTGAAATGTCGCTCCATGTTAAATATGTTGTACTGTGCTCTTTAAAAATTATATAGTTAGTATGTATGTATGTATGTATGTATGTACGTACGTACACACACACACACACACTAGCAGAAAGGACCCTGTCACGGCGGGGTCCGTCAGGAGGGCCGTGATCTCCTTAAGGCCCTCTCTCCGTGCCAATTCGGCCCAAGGGCACCCTCGATTCTCAC
>NW_005842509.1:706284-720030 GCF_000455745.1 Alligator sinensis | reverse complement strand
GCCCGGCCAGCCTGGTCTCAGCCCTGGGCTTTATAAGGGCCAGGCCCTGCCTCCTACAGGCAGCTGGCTCTCCTTAGTTGCCCCCGCAACCCGCAGCTGTGCCCGTTACCCTGGCAACCCTCATCTGGGCTCGTTATGTCCTGCCAGGGCTCTCTCTCCCTGGCAGTTTCTCCTCTCTAGGAGCAGAGCACTGAGGTGCTCTGCGACAGACCCATTCCTCATCCAATTGTTATTTTTGTAATTGAAGTGTTTGTTTATTTTCAAAGAACTTAGTACAACATATATAGGTAAAAAATATTGCTTTTCTCTATCTCTCTATATCTGTTGAAATCTGCTTAATCAGAATCAGGCTTTCAAGGAAACACCAGTGTTTATGATGAAAAATGTCTCCTTGAAGGCCTTATTCTGATTAAGCAGATTTTTCAAGAAAGAATCAATTAATAAAAGGCAGTATATTGCAGCTGAAGTGGTCCCCATTTGTTTTCTTTCCATCCTGCTAACTCAGTTAAAGAATTAAAAATCTCTGGGTGAAATCCCAGCCCCACTGAAGTCAATGGCAAAACTCCCATTGGCTTCAGGATTTTAATCTTGCTTTCCCTCCTTGGCTGAAATGCAAGAGACTTACTGCACAAGAAGCACAAAATGATTAGCGTGCCACTGATTTCTGAGAAGTTCTGTGGTACTGCTAGCCTTTGTTTTTTATGATTTTGGGTGCTGGTACTAATTGGTATAGGTCCACTGCAATTAATGAGCAAAGGATCTGGGTGTAGGGTACACATCTTCTCATTACAATGCAAGATTTGCCTATACTAGAAACGGACGTTGCCAAATGAAGTGGATCAGTTATGTCAGGACACATACCAGCTCAATTGATCTGCTTCACTGGGCAAAGCAGACATTGCCCGTTGTCCCAAAGAGTCAGGCCCCTGCCCCTCTCAGGAGCGGCAGGGGCCCAAGTGTGCAGGACAATTCTCAGGGCACATCTCTGCAAGTGGGGGAACCCCAGGTTTCCTCACTTGCAGAGATGTGTCCTGAGTTGGGTTCCCTGGGTGCACCTCTGCAAACAGGGAGCAGCTGTGCACCCAGGCATTATGACTCAGGCTCTGCCTCTGCAAATGGGGAAATGTGGACAACTGCTCCTAGGACTTCAGAGGCCCAATTCTGTATGCCTTGGGAGCACCTGCCTGGGGTGGCTGGAAAGCATGGGCCGCTCCAGGCTGCCCATGATCTCCCTCCTTAAAACAAACAGATGTCCACTGAAAAACAGTGGCACAAAGTTATACTACCGTTCATCATGGCCACAAATCTGTGCATTTGTGATGTAACAAAGGGTATGGATGTCTGTTTGCTTTTGCTTTGTTTTAAGGCAGCACACAGGCAATGTCTGTTTGCAGCCATAGAGATACCCAAGCTAGCTCTGGATACATCAGCCTGAGAACTGGAAGCAGTACCCCAATTAGTTGACTGATTAGTTTTGCTGAGAACTGAAAGAAGAGTGAAGAGTTATTTTGTTTCCTTGCCATCAGCTTCTCTGCTGAAATTGCCAACAAATAGCCATTTAATGAAATCTATCACAAAAAATGGCCACCAGCACACTTTCAAATCGAATGGAATTACTGTACTAGTTAGACAACAGACAGTGCTTTTAAAATGGGGCTGAAATAAGTCCCCTGGGAAATGTTTCAAGTAATTGGTTTTCCTGATTAGAGGTAGTTACCTGTTTCAGTCATCTGACAAAGAAGGCTGTTCCTTACAAAAGCTTAAACCTTTTTGAGTGAGTTAGTCTAAGGTGCCATCCTTTCCTACTATCTGACTTTCCTCATTAAATAGAGCAGATTGCATTCATTAAATAGATTATACTGTGATCTAAGTACTGGAGTCACTTGCTTTCTTGCAACTTGAATATTGCTTATGTTCTTCACAGTATTCGCTCAAAATTGCTGGCATACCTTTTGTATGTCTCTACTGGGAGCTGAGGGTTTTAGCTCATGATTAATTACATGTGTGATGTTGCTTTGTGAGATAGGAAGTGCTATCTATAACATGGTTTTGTCCACGCAGGCTATTTCAAAGCTGGAACATTTTACAGAGACATGCTGATTTCATCATTTTCAACAGGAAGGTTTATGAAATCCATGGTAACTTCTATAATAGTGGTTCTCAAATCTTTTTAGACTCAAGGCACCCCCATCCATAACTTGTCTGAATTTAGTGGCACCCTGTTTCAGAAACAAATTTCACTTGTTTTTTGATTGCCAAAAAATAATGGAGCAATTCTTCTGTTGCAAAGAACTCATGAGGACTACAGCCACTCAGAACATTTTTAACACTATGGATTCCTATTAGAAATCTTTGGGTTTAGCTTGTGAACAGTGTCAGTATTTGCATACCTACCCATGCTGATATTGCATAGCACCCTGCAACAACAACCTGAAAAGGATCTTATGGCACCCCAGGATACTGTAGGACCCTGACTGAGAATCACTCCTCTAGAGAGAGAGAGAGGAGACCTGAACAGAAAAACTTAGTCGAGAACTTATATCTGAAAATGGCCATTGCAACACAATTCCATTTAGCAAAGAAGATAGCATAACTGAGGCGGGGTGGGGGGGGAGGAGGCGGCAACTGGTGCAGTAGTCCCAGGCTCTGCCTTTGTTGTGAGGGGGTATGCAAAAATATATCTGTGACTCTAGTGACAGCTGATTCCACAACTGTGACTGGCACCGCAGCAGCTACCACTGCCCTAGGCATGAAGCTTCCCAATTATGCCTCTGAGCAAAGACATTTGAAAAGATTCATTTTCATTCCAGTGCAAAATGAAAACTAATTTTGAATTATTTTAAGTAGTTGGGAAATGGAATTTCATCTTCCACACAGCTGTACTGTTTTTTTCAGCACAGGATATCAAAACACATGTGAATTTAAACTTTATTTTATCCATAAGCGATCTGCTTTGCATTTTGGCTGAAATAAAAGTCAAAAGTGTTGAAAATGTATAAGTATTTCACTGTTTTCCAACTGTATAATTAAATTATTTGTTGATCACTGGAAAAAGTAAAAGCTTACTCATAACAACCACCCTGAGACACCATCCCATTTCTTTATCCAACGATAGCAAAAAACAGCAATGTCTTGAAGCAAATTATATTAACGCAAATTGCATTAATGAGTATTCAAAGCTGGGCTTTCAAAAGTCCAACAAATTACACAGAGGTATGTGTGTGTGTGTGTGTGTGTGTGTGTGTGTGTGTGTGTGTGTGTGTATTTATTAGACTTTGGAAATCCCAGATTTTGACACTAATTAATGTAATTTACTTGAATATATTTTGCATCAAATTAAATGTTTTACAATTAAATCACTTGCCTATCAAAACATCTACATTTTGCACATCTGTAACTAAACCAGGTATGGAAAATTGTTTACATTTGTATCTCTGCCCTGTTTAAAGTGTTTTAGGAACATTAACAAATTTAACTCCACAACACTTTTCTGAAATAGGTGAACATTATTATTGCTTATTTTAGAGACAGGTGATCTGCGTCAGAGATTTTTAAATAACTTGTGAGGGAAGATCAAATAGGATGAGATCTTAGTACATTTTGGCTCTGAGGCCACAGACCAATGCGGCATCCCTTCTTCTGAGGTTTGATTGTTGCTAACACAGATGAGCTAAGTCACAGTTTGATAGTGTAGTCCCCCAAAGATTTCCTTGGCAGTATTATCAAGCAGGTTAATTCACAGAGTCACAGAAGTTTAGGGCTGGAAGGGACCTTGTGAGATCATTGGGTCCAGTCCCCTGCTCTGGGCAGGAAAGACTGCTGGGGTCCAATAACCCCAGCAAGGTGTGCACCCAATTATATCATCCTATTTAAAATTTTCATTTGATTCAGACTGCAGTAGGTCCTAACAAGTCAAGAAATAACCAGAATTCCACATCACCTGGGGCAAAGGTTGCTCAGTTGTATACCAATGCCCAAAATGGTATTTTAATTCACATTTACTTGACCAACAAATGGTTAGAGCAAATTGAAACGTTTTTTGGTATTGTTTGTAAGTGCACAGAGCTCTTTTCTGTTAGTGTTACAAGACAGAATTGTGGAAGGCTTTCCCCACTTTTAGCCTCCATACCTTGCTTGTTATTTGGGTTCACCTACTCCTTTTAGAATCAAATTAGACTTGCCTCCACATTCTGATACATTCCGTGCGCCTGTTATGCCCTGTCCATCGTTACTTGGGCAAGGTTCACAGGTAAGTTGACCTTCTGTGTCTTGGTATGTTCCTGGTGAGCAAGGAATGCACTGATTATGCTCTCCGCTATAATAGGTGCCCGTGTTGCAGGTAACTGAGAAAAGAAAAGTGTAATCTACATAAGGACTTTCATTTTGGTAATATAGTTTGCCTTCATATAAAAACCTTACAGAAGATGGATCTCTTTGACCTGGTCTACTTTTAACAACAACAAAAAAATCTCCAAAGTGTCATTGGTTTTTGGCAGATAAATATAAGTTGTGGTTTTATGGGAGATATAATACAAGATGTATGTGCTGAGGGCATAGTAAGTTGACATATCAATTATAAAGATGTATTTGCAGGCAATACGTCCCATCTCAATTGGTATTTTTCTTGACAGTGAAATAGTTTAATTGGAAAAACATTCTAAGCGTATAAATTAATCCCCCTGCTTTTCATCTTGCAAGAGGACACTTTATACTTTTGGCTTTAAGGGGTAAACCTTAAGGGTTTCTAAACACAATAGTTACAGTGCTCAGTTCAACCTCTCAATTACAGAACTGTGCAGGTGCAAAGGATGTGCGTGGTAATCCTGAATAACCAGAGCTGCACATGCAAATTCAATGCTTTTTGCATAGAAATGGCCTGATGTGTCAAAGTGCCTTAAAAAAAGTGTAGAAGCTGACTGAAAATTTGACTCCAAGTCCGTACAGTGTTATGGGCATCAGGAGAAAGTAAACTGCATTCTTGATAGATTAGAAACCTTGTGCTGAAAATTGCAGTTAAAGAGTTATCACAAGCACCTGATCCCAAACAATGCAGTTCAGTCAGTCTATCCTTGTTGTTCTACATAAAGCAAGACCCAGGATTCCCCACATTGTTTAGGTATCAGCTAGCTTTACTGTATGACTTACTATTGACTAGTTAACATTCAAGATCTATATTTTGAAAAGGGTGCAGTTGATTCAAATATAACTTCAAGTTTTGCTGAGACTTACCACATTTTTCATCCTGCAGCACTTGACCTGTATTGCATGCTTCATGTCCTTCAGTAGCCTTAGCTGGCTTCTGAGCCACTTCATATTCTGTCCCAGAAAACTGAACGTAAAATTGCTGTTTGTTAATAGATTTCCTCAATGTTTTGATTGCAGTTTGCAGGTTCTGCTCCATTCGTTTCCGCACACAGTCAATGTTACAGGTGTCTAGATGGGAAAGGATCAGAAAGCAATTGAGATTCATGTTTGAAGTAGAGATGCTTAGTATACCATTCCTAAACAGTATGCCATGCTAACTATTGGAACACTTTTATCCCTCTGGCACTTCATTTGCTTCTCTTTATGTGCCAAGTGGAAAAAATATGTTTTTCCTAGTACCAGAACTGACTGATTAGTGGCAGTTTTGATTTTAGGCCATTTGAAATGGACAGACAGACAATCAAAGTATAGTGAATCAAATTCCCAATCTGTAACTGCACACAGAGCACTGATCTTGTCTTAGCTTCAGCATAAGGAGCTCATTGCCTTGTTCTATTCCAGGTACAGAATCAGAGATACAGCAGACATGGCGCACTCTCCAGCAGTACTGAGCTGGGATCTATCAAACAAACATGCTGTATTGTCTCACAGGCTATAGAAGTGGCAGCTGCTCTGCATGTTGCCACCTATGTATTATGACATTTTCTCTTTCATATATTTCTATGAGTTCTAACCATTCCTAGACATTTTCAGAGCCAACTTTCCAATTACATCAACTTTGAGCTTGGAAAGCTTGTTGAATTTTGTAATGCATGTTGCATACAAGCCTGGTGAAATGCAAGTTGACTGGCTGACCACACCATAGCACTGTAACATGACCTTCCCATAGACCAGACAAGATCTTTCACAAACCTGAGACTTCCTCTGATTTCATCTCTACTTCAAACTCAGCAGTGATATGGGACACTTCTTTGGAGGGTGACTTGCGGCCTCTGCGTTTTTTCTTGGAGGAATCACACTTCAGATTCACAAAGGTCACCTGACAGTTGTCTGTACAAGGGAATTGACCTCCTTTGCATAACAGAAGTGACATGGAAGAGAAATCATGTAGCAAGGTAGCAAGTGACAGGCTTGCGTGTGATATTAGAGTTGGGTTAACATTAATGCTTTGGTAATGTTACATAACATTGCACATGCACTGTTAGATGAACCATTTCTGGTTAGATGAACCTCCCCCCTCCTCCAGTGCCCTCACCCCCTAGTTACTGGTCAGGAACCTGGGTCCGGGTCCCTCCAGCTTGCACCACTGCTTGCCCCACATGGGCAGGCAGTGTGCTTCAGCACTAGGGCAAGTGCCAGCTGTAGAGACACTCTGGCTGGCCACCAGAGCGTCTCTGTGGAGGACAGAGCCTCTGGTTGTCTCAGGGCATGGTCCAGGACCATGCCCTGCCCGCTTTTTCCTCCTGGGGTATTTTTTGATACCGGGATGTCTGGCTATCAAAAAATGTGTTCACAGTGTGCTTCTTGCAGCATCTCAAAGGAGTTTGAGACACTGCAAGAGGCACGCTCGCACTCGTCTGGATGTGCCCAATGAGGGTAAAAAAAGAAAATAAAAATTCAGGAGTGTTTTTACATAATATTTTGCCTCAGGTTGATAAGGGAAATAAAGAATCAAAATCAGAAATTTGCATGTGATGCTGTTAAATTACTGGGTGACCCAGCTGCAGTTCCATTTCTGAGTAATACTTTTGTTGTACAAGACAAATTTTAACTGTACTTGACTTCTCAAAGTTATACTAACTATGTGAATCCTAAAGAACTGTGAAATGTGTCATTTAAAGCCTATATTCTGTTTACCTCTAAAAGTGACATTTGAGATGAAAAGCACATTTAAAAATGACTTTGCATGTTAATAATACTCATCTAGACAGTTAAAACTAGTCTCCATTCTGATAATCTACTTTACATGTCCCTATTTCTACCGCTTGTTTATTTACTGTCCTTCCCTCTGTGTGGGGGATTAATCTGGACAGATCAATTTAGGTTACAACCTGACTGTGCTCAGATTGCAGAGGCTGCATGGAAATATCGAAAAGAAAAAATGTTTAATTGAAAAGACAAAAAGTAATAAAAAAATATGTATTCATAGCAAGTTTTGCCACTTTCAAATGCTAGACCAGCCTGACAAAGGATTTCCATTTCTGATTTTGCTAAAATTGGATATATCTGTTTTGTTTTCATCCTTTGTTTGCAATATCATATAACTAAATCATATAACTAAATATTCCAGTATAACTGAAGCCATCCATAACTACAGATTTAACTTTTCTGGGAAGAGGCTGCCTCTTCCTGCACCGTAGGATGCCAATGGGAACATAATACAAATTAAAATAACATATCTTATTTTTATCTATCTTATTTTAATGAACAAAATTCAAACCTAGCCAACTTCCTTTCAACTTCTCTTTGGCCAGTAACTTTTGATCTCAGGGGAACTGTACCACTGCCAGAAGCCTTGTAGAATCAGCTAAATTCTGAATTTTTGAAGACTTCATAAGATCAACTGGTGGCACCTTATGATGAGCACTGCTAATCCAAACCCTAGTCCAACTTTAGCTTGAATCTGAATTGTGGACTAAGCCTAGGTTAAGGCCAAATCTGAAAGTCATAACTACATTTCTTAGCAACTTGTGAGGAGAACAAGTTACCAAAACAAACTGAAACAACATTTAGGACTCTCTGATGATGTTATGAGAAACCACATACCAATATGAGTTTGCTTCCCAGAATCTTTATTTTTTTCTTTGCTGCGAGGCCGTAAATGGCACTTTGCATCTTTAATTTTGAAGCGAGCTTTTTGCTTGATTGGTGGGGCTAAGGAATCTGTTGAAATGAAATTAAAGTTTATCATTCCTTGTACAGCCTAAATGAATGCAAGCACTTATTTGATTTGAGTTAGTAATTTTCTTGCAACCTCTAACCCAGGCTTGTCCAACATGCATCCCTCCAAACTGTTTTCTGAGGCCCGAGGTGCTGCAACAGGAAACGAAAGTAAACACTGTACTTTCGTTTGGGGGTGGGGAGGGGTGTTGATGCTGCTTTCTGTGAGGTCTTTGAATATGGCTCGCTAGCCCACTGGGTGATAAAAAGTTCATGATCCGGCCCCACGTTCAGAAAGGTTGGACATACCTAAACCAACCAGGATCCTCTGAATCTGTAACCCTTTATTTCAGTGTACCTTTATGCATTATACAAAGTGTGTGGTTCTTGCAAAGGGGCATAGGTTGTAGCCATGTTGGTCTAAGGACATAGGCAGACAAGGTTCTTTGGGTAAATCCAATATCTTTTATTAGACCAACTCAAATAGCTGGAAAAATTCTTCTTTGCAAGCTTTTGGGTACAATTACCCTTTGTCAGGCAAAGGAAGCATCTGCAGATCATCTTTGTTGGCAGTGGGGGGTGGGTGGGAGCATGGTGAGTGTGCGCAGGGAGAGAGCGTGGGTTTGAATATTCACACTGCAAATATTTGAAACCACGAATGGCGAATCCACGAATGGCAAGGGTTTCCTGTAATAAAGAATCCAGAAACTAGTGTAGGCACGAAAGCACTCTCTCTCTCTCTCTCACACACACACACACACACACACTCTGTATAGTACCTACCTGCACAAGTAGGCAGTGTTGCATTGCGCTTTTGCTGGGCCTTGCCTTGCTGTACTGGAACTCCACAACTCAGTGTATAACTATTCTCTGAATCTGAACACAAAGGAGAAAGCATGCATACTGATATATATATATATATATATATATATATATATATATATATATTATATATACACACATATATATTATACACACACACACACACACACACACACATATACATATATATATATACACACATACACAAACACACACACACGCACACACAGAGAAAAATCATTCTGGTAGTATTATCCTCATTCTTCACTTATTAGCACTGACACAACTTTTGAAAAATCTTACCTTAAAATGACAAACCATATTAACCAATCACATGATGTTTTAAGTGGCTGAAGTGGGCAAAGACTTAGGTTTGCCAGAGCCTATTGCTTCATATTCTTGATTATAAACTGAATCTTTTTTTCCAGGCTGTGAACTGTTAAATAAACCATATGATGGTAATGGGCAGAAAATGTTTTACTCTGTTTTTACATCACAAAATTTACCAGTGTGGAAAACAGCAGTTGATTCAAAACTAAACTCTCTTTCCTGAGTAATTTTAATTTAAACTACTTTGACAGAATTTTTGATAGAAAAAAAAATAACATGTAGGATGCATCCAGACGAGTGCGCACGTGCAATCTGCACGTGCAATCTGCAGTGCGCAAATAACTTTGAGGCACCACAAACTGTGTGCGGCTTGTGTGTACCCATTCACCATGCTGCTAATTTTCAGTATACAAAATGTGGCAAGTTTTTTTTGACACTGGGAGATCCTGGTGTAAAAAAAACCAAAACGCTGCTAAAAAAAGCAGTGTGGTGCACATGGTAGCAATGTGCACTGTCAGAAATAGACCCTGGCTGGCCAAAGCAAGCCATACTCTGGCTGCTGGCCAGGCTCCGAGAGGCCAGCTCAGTGCTGCTGCTGCCCCGGGAGATCCTCAGGACCCCAGGTCAGGTTGTTGGGGTCAGCACAGGTGCTGGCCCTAGTCTCCCTTCCCCACGCAGGTTATCCTGCCATACTGCTACAGGTGAGCTATCAACAAGTGTTTAGCATGGGGACTCTTGCACTTCCAACTTGCTCAGCTTTATCTAACCACCTATATATGTTG
The DNA here is from genome assembly GCF_000455745.1 of Alligator sinensis. NCBI lineage: Eukaryota > Metazoa > Chordata > Crocodylia > Alligatoridae > Alligator > Alligator sinensis. Next base: position 710,011 of record NW_005842509.1, on the reverse strand, counting down.
ACTTTCAGGACAATGTAAAATCTGTATTTCTTAGCAGATGTGGAGTGTGCTAAGGGAGCTTTATTGCTATAGGAATATGGTACCAAGAGGTATTGCTGAAACTAACCTTTTCTTTTTTCCAATCTCTGGAATTTGTTGAATTAATAATTTATTATGCTCAAACTTCTCTTTAACACGGTATTCTTAATCATCCATTTATCTGGCACATCCCTTGTCTTATTCATTTTTCAACTGTCATCTCTAGTTAACTACTTTGGTCCAGTCTTCCCATATGAGTTGATGGTCCTTAGGAGTTCACAGCATCAAGCCCTGCTGATGGGCTGTAACTGTGTTCAATTAGCATTTGCATACATGTTTTAGTCTATAATTAATTTTTTCCTTATAACTGTTTGTAATAATCCATAATAATACATCTACAATGTGTTCAAAGAAGAAAATTAAGTCACCTTGTATCTAGAATCATTAATGCTGGATTGTACCAACCTGGAACAAAGAGCGTGTTGGATGGGCATGACAAGAAGCAGCTTTCTATTCCCCCTGATTTACTGCAGGCTAGCTGAACCTGGGGAGCTGGCTTGGCATTTGTGAGGCATTTCACCATCTCTGAAGAAAAAGTAATGAAAAATTAAGGACTGTGCAGCCAGGAGACCTTACCCTCCCACTCACAGAGGACAGTGTGAAAAGGGGTTATTAGTGAAAATGTTTATGAAGCTAATGCAATGGTAACAGACAGAAAATCCTTCATAAACATTTGCTAAAACAGCCCATGTCCAAACATCTGTGAACTTACGGTGTTCATTAAGTTCACAGCAAGTGGGAGACTAACTGGGATCTGTACTAGGAACAGAGGTGGGGAGGCTGGGAGTGGCAACAGTACAGTGGAACTAAAATTGCGCATCTTTTTAGAGTTGTCAACTTTAACTATCAGAGCAAATACAGTGCAAAATCCAGTCACTGAAATGGGCAGGTAACAGTATGCACAGGAGATTTTTTGCCTTTCTTTTTGGTAATATTCTCTCAGGTACAGTGGGCCCCCCTGCCATGACACACACTGGAGTTACTCTCACTAAGATTGGTTTATTTAAATTCTTGAGAGTACAATATTTTCCACTACCCATTCCAACTCTCACTGACTTTGCCCAATATTTCTGTTTAATCCCAGCTCCACCCTCTAATTTTCCACCCCTGAATAGGAAACCGCAGAGGAAGACCATAGAACTGCCGGTGAGTCAGTGGGTGGTAATGTTCCCATTGAGACAACTCTCAGCCAAGGCCTGAGTACAATGTTAGGAAGAGTAATATTGTAGGATAAGATGAGGTTTGGCAGGTTGGATCAAAATAGAAGTTCTGACACTTCTTTTCATTGGTACATACAAGGGAGCAAGAACTCTTCCTTCCTAAACCCCCCCAAAAAGTTTAATTACAAAGGAAGGCAGTCTTCTCTAGCCCTTAAAACCCCGCCACTAATTTGGATAAAGTATCCACTTTCTACCTTGAGCTGATGTTATGTAAGATTACTGTAAGCTGTACAGTTTGAGCTTCACCCCAGAAATAACTGAAGTTTAAATTGAAATCCTCTGGGAAGCAAGTGCTATTTAATCATGTATACCATTAGGTACAGAGCTGCTAAGGCATCTGGTTCCAGAGCCATGAGTTCATATCTGGACCTGTATCAAAGGCCATCTCCAAGTCAACTCAGCTGTAAACATCCACACTGCACTCAAAAGGTGGTTGGAGATGATGACAGCCACATTGCTTCCCCATCTGCTGTTGGCTATAGAGACTTGTGTGCCTTAATCATGGTAGCCCAGTTCTCAACCATGGTGCTGCACAATGTTAACACTGTTAGGTGTACACACATGATTCACAAGATATACCCAGAGATTTCAAATAAGAATCCATTTTCCAAGGGATGCCTTCAGTCTACTGAGGGAAGCCTTGAGTGTAAAAAAGGTTGAGAACTATAATCCAGTTAAGCAGGCTGCTAGACTCAGGAGGATCTTTGATAATTTCTACTAAGTGCATGTCTCAGCTATAACCACTAGGTGTCACCATGTTCAAGCAAAGGCTATGTTACTTCTCCTTTGCACTGTTTTATAATCTTGAATTTCAGTTTTTGTGTTTTGCCTGGATTAAGCAGGTGAAGAGTTATTAAACTCTTTTTACAGTAGCAGCTCCAAGTTAAATCAGACTTTAGAAACTAAATTAAGTTTCTGTTGACTTCAGTTTTTTAAATCCTGTAGAAGGCAGGGAAGGGCAGGGCATTATCTTATTTAGAGACCAACTGGTTCCTAGTGGCATGAGCTTTCATAGGTAACAATTTATTTCATCAGGTGCTAGTAATGGACTCTCTGAACCAGTTGGTCTCTAAATAAGCTCTCTAAGGGCCTTGTTGCACATTACACTTAGGACACGTTAACTATACTTTAAATGCTAGCATCTGAGTTTTCAACAGTAAAACACCAGTAAGTACCATTGTAGTGTAGCAAAGGTAGGACTTTCCCTGCAAGGAGTGTGTCCAGATCGTATTACCTAACATGTGTAGAGCTAATGCCTGACTGCTCCATGGAAGTAATACAGTCAGGAGGCTGATGCGGTGGGGAGGCTGGGAGTGGCAAATAGCTTCTTGATTACAAACTCTCTTTTTCTTCTAGTTGCTGTAAAATAAACCATGCAATGGTAATGGACAGAAAATGTTTTACTTTGTTTTTACATCATCAAATCTATGGGTGTGGAGATTACAAACTTCACAGACAGCTGTTTGTTGGTTCCAACCCCTTCCCTCCCTTCCCCTCCCCCCGGTTGCACTAGAGTCTTCATGCTCCAGCACTTATGTAGTGTTTTTTTTAGAATGTGGTAAGCATTACCATGCAACTACTCAGAAAACTTTCTAATTCATAGTAATATTTACGTGATCTAAATAAAACATGTCCTAAGTGTAATGTGTGACAAAGCCCTAAGATCGCACCCTGCCCTGCCTTCTGCTTCCCTTTGGACAAGCATGGTTAACTGTCTCTTAAACCCTATTGAAAATCACTTTCGATGTGAGGACACTATCCCTCACAGTATCTCCTCTACCACATTAGATCAGGGGTGGGCAAGATATGGCCCACAGGCCAGATCCGGCCTGCGAGGCCATACTATCCAGCCCATGGGGCCCCCCCAAATTTAGAAAATTAATATTTCTCTGTCCTTGGTTCCTGTAAAAAATGACAGACTTCCCCCTATCAAAAATGACAGGAACCAAGGGCAGTAGGACCCAGGGGAAGCCCCAGCAGGCTTCCACAACAGCAGGGCCTGCCCGGTCCTGCCCCCCCAGCCAGAAGCCCCAGCCTGGGCTTCTGGCCTGGAACTATGCGGCTGCCCTGTGCAGGAACCTCAGGTAAGGGGGAGGGGGTGCGGGGAAGGGCAGGGGAGGACCCTGGGCAGGGAAGGAGCCTGGGAAAAGTGGCCCAGGGAAAAGCTGAGTATGGCAGGGTGGGAAAGCAGCCCCTTGCCCGCACTGTGGCCAGCGCCCAACACTGCAGCCACTCGCAGCCCTTATGGGGCTGCCTGCACCTGCTCTGGACAGCCCTGCATGGGCTGTGAGCGGCTGCAGCAGGGAGCGCTGGCCACGGGGCGGGGGAAGGGCTACTCCCCTCCCTGGGCTCAGCTTTTCCCTGGGCTCCTTCCCTGCTCCTTCCCAGCGTGGAGGAAAGCAGCTCTTCCTCACCCCGTGCCCGGTGCA
>NW_005842509.1:702143-706242 GCF_000455745.1 Alligator sinensis | reverse complement strand
GGGGGGGGGGCCCCCCCCCCCCCCCTGCACTCGGCACCACCTTTTAACCCAGCCCCACTACCAGCCTGGGCCCCATGCAGCTCCATGCTAGCCTGTTGGGGCTGTGCATGGTGATAGCAGCTGCGGCCCCCCCGCTTGCCGCCCCGGGCAGTGTTTGCCACTGCCACCTCTGGCCTGCTTAGCATGCAAACTCCAGGCAGGCAGCAGCAGCCAACACTGCCTGATGCAGCATGCGGGGAGGCTGCAGCTGCTGCCGCTGCATGCAGCCCTGATGGGCGAGCCCGGAGCCGGCACAGAGCCAAGGCTGGCAGCAGGGCCAGGTTACAAGCTGGAGCTAAGGGCAGGGAAAAGCGGCCCCTCATTTGCCCCGTGGCTGGCACCCCATGCTGCAGCTACTTGCAGCCCATGTGGGGCTGCCTGCGCCTGCTCAAGACAGCCTTGCGTGGGCTGTGAGTGCCTGCAGCAGGGAGCACTGGCCCCGGGGCAGGTGAGGGGCCACTTTTCCTTGTGCTCAGCACCAGCTTCTTCCCTGCCGGAGAGCAGTGGGTCGAGGCTGTGCACTGCCCCCTGCCTGTACCGCAGGGCTGGAGGGGCACTGGAAGTGAGTGGGCGGGGAGCCAGCAGGAGCATGAGGCCTGTACTGGTGTCCCAGGGCCAGTGCTGGCGGGGCCCAGAGCAGGGTGGCAGGAGCGCGGGGTCCCAGCCAGCAGGGGCTTTGTGGAGCTGGGTCAGCTCCCCCCTCTCCCTGCTGGTGCAGCCCAGCCCAGCTCCACAGACCCCTGCCAGCCTGTGCCCCACTTTGGGCCCCACTGGTGCTGGCCCTGGAACATAGAACAAATGTCCCAATGTCTTGGGTCCCAAGACAATGGGACATTGATCCCAAGATGGTGACCAGGGGCAGGGCACCTGTCAAGGGGCAGGGCTACCCATGCGGCCCTCGACAGCCTGCCAAAACTGGGTAAGCGGCCTTCCGCCTGAAATAATTGCCGGCCCCTGTATTAGACTATTTTTGGCTTAAGATCTTAAGACCAATTGGCTGACTTAGCTTCCTTCCTTGCTTGATTCCACCTTGCAGATGTCAGGGAGCCATAAACCAAGACATTCTTTGGATAACAGCAGCAATTGGGCACTTAAAGAAGCAGTATTAGAATCCAATGAAAAGCAGCCAGACAAGTTTGGGGTCAACCAGAAAACAAAGTCTACAAGGATCAAAATTTTGGAGGCATCTAAGCAGGGCCTGGATAAAACAGGCCAACCAAAATAGCTAGTTGGAATAAGTTTTGCTTGGGTTGGACCAATTCAATAGGGAAGTTAAGATACAGAAATGGTTCTGTGAGTATGGATGCCTGTATTATATGCCTGGCTTTACTAATTTGTGTGCAAGTCTCTGTACTTCCTTTAATTCCCCATAGTCTATATGGGAATAATCATACTTACTTCCCTCAGAGGCCTGTTTTGATGCTTAATTAAATAGTGTCTGTAAAAAGCGTGACATGCCCAAACTGAGGAGACTAGAGAAGTACAAAATGAGAAAAAGAGCATTGTGTACCTTGAATGTTCATGAGTTATTTAGCATTCACAATCACTGTTATGGTCATTCTTCTTCTCTTTATGCTTTTCTAAACAGATTACAACAGTTTCCTCCAACTATGTTGATAAAAGATCAAGGATATCAGCAAAATGATCAGGTTCATTTTAAGACTCATCAAAATATCTATCCACTGAATAAAATTGAGAATATCAGTAGAAATTGATGCTTTATTTTCTGTCTTCCAACATGGTATTACAAAAAATAAAGAAAGTTTATGACTAGAAAATATTTTTAATAATGCTTTTCATTTTGAGAACAACATTCTGACTAGATTGAAGGGGAATACAATACATCACATGGGTGATCTAACTATGTGCCAGATTCAAAAGACTATAGTTTTTGTTGGTGATTTATGTCCCCGTCTCTGAGGACTCAGTCATATGCTAGTTGGGAAAAGAGCAGATGATCTTGTAACAGTTTTGTCTCTCTAGTTCCTTCAGTACTTAGCTCTAATCATAGTACTTACGGTTGGAAGAGACCTAAACAGATCATCAGGTCCAACCCCCTGCCCTGGGTAGGAATGGGTGCCAGGGTCATATCACCCCAGCCAAATATCTGTCCAGCCTCCTCTTGAAGACCCCCCAGGTAGGAGAGAGTACCACCTCACTTGGGAGCCCGTTCCAGAGCCTGGCAGCCCTAACTGTAAAGTAATGTCTCCTGATGCCCAGCCTGAACCTTCTCTCTAACAATTTGTGGCCATTATTCCTAGTAACCCCGGGTGGTGCCCAGGGGAACAGAGCCTCCCCCAATTCCCACTGGTGAGTTTGTAAATGGCCACCAGATCCCCTGTCATCTAATGCAGCATTATTCTTCACAGAACAGAAAGAAATTGGATAAAATTAAGTGACAATCAGATTACTGCCCCAGTGTCATGCCCAAACATATGCTTAGGTTACATGACTTCTAACGTGTTGCATCTTCACCTTTCTTTACAATATGACACATGTGAAATTGACTGAAAGCCACAGATGATGTCTCTTTTGTGTGAGATACTGTGAAATATCAGCATGACTTCACTTGGTTGTTCTTCAATATTTTCATTAGCTATCAATTCCTGTGACTTCTCCTTAGGCATTTCCTGTGAATGTCTTACAAGGCATTTGGCTCACTGTAGATAAGACTATGATGGCATTTCAAAAGAGCCAGAAATGGTACAAACTTTTTGAGATCAGTGAATCCTTGAAAGTGGAAGGCCTACCTCTTAGGAAGGATGCTTAATATATTAAACCAGTGGTCCCCAACCTGCTGGCTAGGGACAGACATTCAAAAAGCCTGAGCCTGAATTAATTCAATCTTTGCAGGTTAGTCTAACCTGGCTAGGGTAAATCAGTTTTGTAACCAGACAGACATCCCAGAAATGTAGGCACATGCCTGCAGTGGCTCAGGCTAGAAGCTGGGGAGGCGCTAGAGCAGCCCTCCCTTCCCTTATTCAAAGAGCTGAGGGGGGCATTTATCAGTTCTGTTATCAGCATTTAGCACCCCATCAGAAAAGAAAGCCTGGCTTATTACAAGCTCTTCTTAAACAGCTTTTTGCAAAGGAAGGAATGCAGGGACATTATCATGTGAGCTGTTGATTACAGGTTTCCCCTCACTTTATGCTTTACGTGCGTTCCTGGAAAACGGCGCTTAACTCAAATTTGCATAAAGGGAACCCACTTTACAATGAAACAAATAGGGATATGTTCCAAGACCTTGACTATACTGACCCCCTTAACTGTACTGATGTGCTGTTCCACTGCTCCCGGGGCAGCTGCAGCTCCAGAAGCACGGGTACCAGCTGCAGCAAAGCACAGGCATTGTTGCTGGGAGGCTCCATGGCTCACAGCTCCTGGAGTGCTGCAATGATGGGGCCAGACCAGGCCAGGCTGCAGGGGCTGATGCTGCAGCCTGGCCCGGCTACCACCACCCGGCTCAGTCCCCCCAAATAATTTTTTCTTTCTCCGCCTATGGCATCACTCCCACAATGCACCGCACAAAGCAGCTGACTGTGGGCTTCCACCACACTGATTGCATAAGAGTGAATTTACCTCGTGTATAACAAATTTTTGGTATAAAATGGGTCATCGCATAAGAGCAAATTCACACATACAGAAACCGCATAAAGGGAGGGAAACCTGTACCTCCAAAAGGCCCTATATGCCTTACACAGCATTAGCTAGCAGACCACATGCTGCCTACAGTCTGTGCTGTGGGAGAAATGAGGAAGGGATCTCTGCTTAAGCAGCGAGTTGGGGGGGGGGGCATGGGGAAGAGCAGAGGGGAGGGGCCAGCTCTGCTGTGGGGCAGAGAGCCCTGGCCAGCCCAGAGAGCATGCCAAGATGCTGGTGGAGTCTGATTTATCTTAATCCAGCAAGGGGTTTGAGACAGACATTGCATAAACGAGTTTGACCCAAATCAGTTAAGTCTGATACATTCAACCAGGTTGATCTCAAGCCGGTTTCAGTCATTTTCAAGCAGGTTTATGTACACTGAACATCTGTTCTGTTATAGTTTAAAACAGTTTGTGTG
>NW_005842509.1:689718-702133 GCF_000455745.1 Alligator sinensis | reverse complement strand
CCTAGCCTTTTAGTCTGTGGGTTGGATAAGCAGTGCCAATTCGATCTGCAGGCCTGATCCAGCATGCAGTGGGGCCTAATGCAGCTGTGCAGGGCTGGGGCCCAATCCTTCTTCATGGGGCCAGCCCAGGCAGGGCCAATCTACCCATGTGGGTCTTGGAAATTTGACAGTGAGGAATGGTGGAAATTAACACTGTCACCATTCCCCACCGACAAATTTCCTTGGACCCATGGAGAGCCTTGTGGGCCAGATGACGTGGATCTGTGGGCTGATGATTTTTAATCATCAAAACAAAACTTCCCCAAAAGACTAAGCCAGCATCTTGTAGTTAGTGCTCCCAGACATTTGTGCTCAGCCCTTTTTTGGGAGACTTCCTGCAGGGACTCTTGTTTCTTTCCATGCCATCACTGATATTTGCCAATTAATACATTCTTTATTTTCACGATGTGATCACTTGTCTTCTAGATGCTGACATACACCACCAAGGCTGACTGACTGCTTTTAACCCAGCGGGTGTCAACTTTTTTAGACTCAAGCACCCCAGGTTTACTTTTCACTTGTTTTTTCACTACAGAAAAATAATAGAGTAATTCTTCTGGTGCAAGGAACTCAGAAAGACCACCAAAGCTTAGAATGTTTTCAATGGTATGAATTCCTATTTGAAGTCTCTGGGTTTGTCTTGTGAATCATGTTTGCATGCCCAACAGTGCTAATGTTGCGTGGCACTTTGCAGCAAGTTTGAAAGGATCTCAAGGAAGGCCAGAGTGCTGCAACACCTTGGGTAAGTATCACTGTTTTAAACAAAGACTGCCTCTATGATCAGCATATGCTGTTTTAAATATGAGTGTGATACCAGAGTTTTCAGTCAGAATCCTAATTGGACTAAGAGGTGTTTCAACTGCAAAAGGAGTGCAGGATCAGATGCTAAATGTGTCAGCCAGAAGTTATTTAGATAAAAAGGATTTTACCAGTTTCACGAACAATTGAACACCCCCTGCTCAGAAAAATGTGTTAAATTAAAATACTTACAGCAGGTAGTTGTCACTCTTAGTGTGACTCTTTTTGTGTGTCAAAGTTTTCAATCTTTTTGTGACTACAGAAAAATAATAGCGCAGTTTTCCTGTCGCAAAGAACTCAGATGGACTTCTATTTGAAATCTCTTGGTTCATCTTGTGAATCACATTTGTAAACCTAACAGTGACAACATTATGTGGCACCTCATGGCACCATTGGAACGATCTCAAGGCACCCCAGAGTGCCATGGCACCCCAGATTGCCACAGCACCCTAGTTGAGAATCAATGACCTAGAGAGACAGTGGACATGGTCAAAACAGGAATGACTGAATTACCAAATTACCTTCCATAACACTGAAAAACTTTAGGAAAAAAAAGTGTGACTATGGCTAAACTGAAGATTTTCTTCAGTGGAGCCAGGATTTTACCCTACTATCTGAGGCTACAAAATGGGTCCAAAATTGGGCGCACACCAATTTATTACACAACTAAATACAAACACTTTGGACATTTCTCAAGCATCTCTTTCCATATTACTATGCCCAAATGATACAACCCAAAAGGAAGATACTCACTTACCAACACAGTCCTTTTTATTCCAGTGTAGTTTCTTTCCAAGTGGACAGATGCACTCATAGCTTCCCATTGTGTTAATGCACCCATAGTCACAGCTACCATTGCTGATGCTGCATTCATCAACATCTGAAAGTATGTATTGAAACAAGTCAGGATATGTATCTATTGTACGTCATGTATAATGTTCACATTTTAATTATATATACAATGCAGACATATACACTCACAAAACAGTTTTAGTGCACAGAGTGTATAGATACACACACAGCTCCTAATTTTGCAAAGACTCAAGTGCATGATTACATTTTTGCACTACGAGCAGTCACATTGAAATCTGTAAAATCAACTCACATATATAAAGCGAGTGTGACTGTCAGTAGGATCAAGGCCATAATGTATACTAAACAATACCAACAACTTCAAAGGGGCAAATATACAAGAGATTTATCCATTCTTGCATATTAGAAACATAAGTTATTCATAATATCACCCAGAATATATAGTTTTAGAAATGGATAATGGTTAACAGACAAAATACATACTTGATAGGAACAGAGTAGAGAGAACATACTTTGTTTAGTCTACCAGTCAGAGGAATACTAATGAGAAGGAATCTTGTTAGAGGCAAGCAAGGCAATTACCAAAAATATGTTGCTGATACATCAGTTAAAGGCTTTAAACTTTGGTTGTGGGATAGATAGATAGATATCTTTGATAGATATTTGGTCACAATTAAGCATAATTTGTTTAGTCTACTCGATCAGCATTTATATAAGACTTCATTAATATGCTGGCTGATATACCACTTACTTTATGAAGTGTTAAAAGAAGGATAACCAACTGACAGGGGGTTGTATAAAGTAGGCATTGTCAAACTAACTCAATATCATGTTTTTTTTTATTAGTTATTTGTATTTCTGTAGCATCTAGGAGCCAAGGTCATAAACTTTTGTGCTAGGCACTATACAAAGGCAGAACAAGAGACAACACTTGTCCTTTTGATGCAATGTTCAATTTGATTGATAAAGGTAATAGAGTTGATGCAATATATTTAGACTTCTGCAGTAGTGCAACTAGGGTTGACAAATTGGACATTAGCCCCAGGAGCTCAGTTAACAGAGGCAACAGGATGGAACTCTCCCCCGGATGTCTGTGCTGTGGTGGCAGCAGCAGCAGTATAGGCACGCTGTTGTGTTCCCTATTGCAGCTACTGCACATTGTTGCTGACAATGGCAATCAGTGATAAGGGTAAGTTTCGACCAGTGTTTTGATGGAACAGCGTTTCATTTAGAATTTTGTTTCAATTTGAAACAGCTGTTCTGTTTTGTTCCCTCGAAACAGGGTTGAAATGGCAAAACTGTTTTGACGTTTTGCCCATAGGATATAATGGGGAAGGACAAAACAGCCTATAACTTTGTTATTTCTGGCTTGATTTGGATGACACTTGTAGGAATGGTAGCCCCTTCTGAGGGCATGAAGTCTGCCAAGTTTCAAGGAGTTAGGTGCAGGGGGTTCGGGGAAACTACACACCAAATTCTTGAAAGCAAAACTCATGTCACTTGTATGTGTTAAGCCACAGCAGGGTCAAAACTGCAGGCATGCTAGCCCCTGCGGACATGAGTTTTGCTTTCAAGTATTTGGGGTGCAGTTTCCCCAACCCCCCTGATTTGAATCTGAATTGAATACAGCCCATTTTGCACACCCCTAGAGTCTATCCATTGATGCAGACCATGCCTCTAAACATTTCTTGATGTGACTTAGCTAATTGTGCATAAAAATTTGATATCTGCTTTATGCAGGTATCAAATTTAGTCTCAAATAGCCTAAAATCATCATTTTTAAGGTGCATTAAGAGTACACATGTGTAGACATGCACCCTTAATGTGCCTTAAATTGGGCTAACGTGCATTAAATACGCTCGTGTAGACATGCCTAATGTAAGTGTAAAAGAGAAATCATCATGTGGGTGTATCTCTAGGATTCTTTGGCCTTGAATTACTCAACATTTATATCAGTGATGCGAGGGACAAAACTAAAATCAATGCTAACACATGCCAATGGCAAATAAAAGAAAACGGCAGGTCATTAGCAGCTTGGGTCACTTAGTTAAACTGGGCACAAGAAAATAATGTGTGTTTCAATATAACCATACACAAGGTCATAGAAGGGAAGAACAAAGAATACTGGCCTTAGAAGCAGTGACTGAGAAAGGACTTAGGGGTCATTGTGGATAATCAACTGAGCATGACCTCCCAGTTCGATGCTGTATCCAAAAGGGTGAATGTAATGCCTAGATGTATAGACAGGAGAACATCAAGTAGGACCATAGAGGTTATATTCGCTCGGCACTATAGTGTGACCACTGCTAAAATGCCACATCCAGTTTTGGATCTTGTACTTCAAGTGGAAGAGGGTTCAGAGAAGAGCCATGATTTTGATAGGGCCCGAGTCATGATCTTTAAGTGTTTGGGACTGGTCATACTGTAATACTGCTTGGAATACAGCTTCACAAAAGACCTTTTGTGAAATGTTACATATTATGATCTCACAGCTAAATTCTATTACATAACCGTCCTCTGTCTCATATTAAAGCATGGCACTAAGAGACAAACTTTATCTGGATCTTCTGAAGATTCTGAAATTTCCTATTTTCCTTCAACTCTGATTTATCCTCTCTGCTACATGGGCAATACCCATTGCTCTCATAACATCCATCTCCTGATATAGATTATAACTAATGCTAGGCCTGGGATGAAAAAGCTCAGGATCTGAAGAAGTTAGATTCAGATCTGAGATTTGGTTCTACTCATTACAGAAGTAAGGGCCAAATGAGGTTTTAGGATCTGGATTCAGCCTTGCCCAAAAAACATGGAATTATTTGAATCTAGGATGTGAGATCTGCCTCATTGTTTAAATTAAAGATCTGTTTAATGCAAAACTCTGGAGCCTCCAAAAATTCAAGGGTCAACCCCTCCCCACACACAAACTGGCTTAGATCCTTAATGCTCCCAAGCTCTGATCATGCTTCCATCATTGCCCCTTAAATGTAGACTTTTTCTTCAGGATCCTTTCTGGATGAACTCCTTGTAGCTCTCTTCTCAGCTGCAGGGAAAGCTCTGTTATCTATTTAATTCACAGCATGCATAAACCCCACTCCACACAAAGGATCCTGTCTCCATCCACCCCAGCTTCTCTTCTAAAAAGAAGGTAGGCACGGATGTCAAAAGTTAACTCCACAAAACCAGGGGAACTCAGAGTTCAGATAGAAACAATTAACTAAACCCTGTTCTTGATTACATCTGGGCAAATACTTCAGAATCAGTTGCGTGGTGTGTAACTAGAACCAGGATAGAACTAACTATGCTTGGCTGCCCTGTTTATTCTTTAGCACTAAGAGACCTCCCCGTTAACACATGAGAAACAAATCTTACATTCACTATTTACCATGATAAATGAGCACAAATAGGGCCAGAACTATTAGGGCCAGATTCTGTTCCCAGTAACTTCACTGAGCGAAAAAGATTTACTTTAGACTGACATGTATCAACATATAAAGTTTACTTTTGTTGGTTTAAAATTAGATACTTCATGTTATCAGCCAATGCTTCTGTTTACAGTTTTTCTTAGATTATACTTTGCATAATTTTAAAGTACTATGGACAAAACCCAAATTCTATGTTTATCAAACAAAACCTATTTGTTTTATAGTTAAAAAAAGGAAAGATTCCTTTTGGACTTCAGTGTTTTCTAACAATAATTTACATGAAAAGCCTTAAGGTGGAAAAATGGACTACTTCCTATTACCCGATTTGTTTGCACAATATTTGTATAATGCTGATCTGATTGGTTAAAAACATAATTCAGACTAAAGACTCCTCATGTATCCCAAAAAGCAAACCTTTGTTTTCCTTTGAACAATATTTGGGACATAACCAAAAGACTTATTAAATGTTCTGACAGGAGACCACACTGCGTTAGCCAGCTGAGTGGCAAATGGACATGGAGTGTGAGCTACTACAGATGCAGAGTAGACTTACATTCAGGAATGAACATGAAAGTTTCCCTTCCTGTAGAGGCTGATAGAAAGCTGATCCTGTAGATGTTGTGGGGCAAACAAATAGTTTAGGATGCCCTTGGAACACACATTGTCAATTAGATGGCTAAAAGCCACTATGCTCTTACTTGATCCAAATTAAAAGGAGCTGTGTAGATCAGGGGTGAGGGATACGGGTAGCTTATTGACACTGGAATTGGGAATCAGCTATACCAGAGGCCTAATAGTGGCTGAATACAAGTAAATATTTATGGTTTAAATTAATTTAAATTAACAGTTGGTCTAATAAAATATATCACAGACAAAGATCTTTGCCTCTTGAATTTTTCCTGGATCATCATAGCTACAACATCACTCCAACACTACCTTAAACTAATTAATTTATTAAGTAAGTAAGCAAATTATGGCAAATCCCATAAACTATGTGCCACTTCCTATTTCAAAAATAGGGATAAGCACTACTTATTTTTCCTAATTTAGAGAGTTGGCTACATATGTCTACAAAATACTTTGAAAGTAGACACTGCTATGTGAACATCTTAGACCCTGATCCTATAAACTCATATGCGAGTAACTTTACTCATGTGTGTTACATGTTTGTAAGATCATGGCCATTGGTCTTAAGCTCTTTGGGAAGAGACCACACTGTCCATTATATAGAAAGGAGTCTCAATCAGGGGCCCAAGGCCTGTCTTGTGAAGACGAAGAAGTCTGTGCAAAGCCTCCTTGACTTCAGTGGGGCTTCATGGAGACATAGCAACTGGCTTGCACAGATCAAAATTCAGGATCATGGTCCAGCTTGGCACCTTTACATAATGCAGCAAGGGTTATTCTTTTTCAGATACTCTTCTCCCAAGAATATCTAAGGCAGTTTTGAGATTCTGCAATGTTTTCATACCTGGCCATGTTTGTTTAATCTTAATCTGGCATTTTCAGTGCTGAAGTCTCAGCAAAGGTAAACATCCATCACTTAGTACATGATTGTACAAAAAGAAATATAGCGGTAAAACTCAGTCTCCAAACCTCCACAATGTGTCATTCCATACAACGTGTAGCCTTTGTGACAGAGACATTCAAAACTTCCTGGGTAGTTGATGCAGGTATGATCACAGGTCCTTTCAAATGAGCACTCATCTATATCTGAATTCAGAGAAAAAGTTTGAAGAAGTCAGAACTCATTCAAACCTGATGAATGAAATCTAACTCTCTCATTCATTGCACTGACATTATTGACATACCTAAGCAACATTCCTAAGTAAGAGCAGAAGGAAAACAGTAGCTGCATTTCCTTATCGCCTGAGGAAGAGGGGGCTCAGGGGTCAGGGAGGAAAAAAGGAAAGTGTGCTTTAGGAATGTGTTAGGGTTGCAATACATATTTTGACCACTAGGTGACATAAATTTAGTTTCAGATGGCGTCATACCACTAGGGCTGTGCAAAAAATTGATTTTGTTAGTGTGGCTACAAAACGGACAGAAAATCTGAAAAAATTAAATTTTTGATTTTTTTTCCTGAAAAAATAACCTGAAAAATTCAGTTTCTTTCAACGTGAAATGGTTTGCATTGGTCACCTGCAAGAAAAGCGAAGGAAAACAACAATTATATGTGGAAACCTGCTGGTGTTCTCCCCCCAACCTGTCCACTGGCTTCATGGTTACAACATTAATTTGGAAGGTGGGTTCCTCCTCAAGGGAACTGGACCAACATTTCCTGTCCCTCCAGAGAATATCTTGATTTCCATGATATTGGGTATTCTGAGGTGGGAGGGCCCACAAACTTCTGTCTATGCTATTCCACTTTACTGGAACAGAGACTGAAATTTAGGCATCACATCCCAACTCCAAGCTGAGTGCTTAAACAATGTCCTTTTCATTCTCTCTCTCTCTCTAATACATATATGATATAAATCTAACAGATAAATTCTGCCTCAGAATACCTTAGAGCCTGCTGGTCAGAACACTCACCAGGCACATGGGTGCCCTTGTTTCAAGTCCACTCTCCCCATGATTCAAGGCAGGGATTTCAGCGCTAAAAAACTCCCTACCCATCTCTAATTGCCAGCATTCACAAATATGCAATGCATATTCAGATGGTAATTTTCATAATGAGTATAATTAACAGCATGACATTTCTGCTCCTTCCCAGGGCGTGCAACAATCATTAAACAGCACCAGGCCTGATTTTCAAACAACTGCTGAAACATAGGAGAATGGAGAATTTCAGCAGGGGGTTCTTGTGTAAAGTGTCCTTTAAACAATCCTTCAAGAATGCTTTTTAATTTAAAAGGTCAGATTATTAAGAAAATGTAGCCATCTGACAGTTTAAATTTAAATGAAAAACAGCAGATAGTATCCCTTGAAATAATTTGGGAGCTTTCTAGTAGTGCTCACTTTATTCTTTATTTAAAAAAACAGACAGAACAGCCATATAAGCCATTTCATCTAGTGATGGATGACATATGTGTCTGTGTAGTATGTAAAACAGTATGTAGAACAGTAGTTTTTAATATATATATGGAACAGTAGATGCCTACATATATTAGTGGGCCCACAAACTGTTTAACAAGATACTACTGACTTCTTATTTACTATTTTTGATTTGTAAGGAACAATTCTTGGCCTAGCTACCACTCATGCAAGTGCTTAACTCTGGGCCATTGGTTCTCAAGCTTTCAGACTCCAAGCACCCCTCATTGGACTGCAGGCACCCCTCCATAATTTTTGTGAATTGAGTGGCATCCAATTAAAAAAATTAAAAAATATATTCCAGTGTTTACCACCTTACAGAGGGGCTAGGCATTGGGGTGGTGGATCAGTCAGGCAGGGACAAGCCTGAGCCTGTCTGCTTATCTCCTCACACTTGATAGTACCTTCAAAGGATCTGATGGCATCTCAGGGTGCTGCAGCACTCTGGTTGAGAACCACGGCTCCAGGTATATGAATAAGCCCACTGGAGTAAAGTTCCTGTACAAGTGTTTGGATGGTTGGGATCTCTGTGGTTTTTAGAAAATTTCTACAGTTATGACACAAACATATATTTAATATTTATAAATACAAACGTGAAGATAATGCACAAAAATGAAAATAAGTAGTTAACAGGTAATCATCAAACATCTGATACAAAGTGAAATCCACATGAGAAATAAGAAAACCTGAAATCTCCAATGTATGTGCAAGTTACCTTTGCCCTGGAAGACAAAACAAAAACCGGGGATCTAAAGTTTTCCTTTTTTCACACCTGCTTCATTTTTATGAAATATTTCCTAATTTTCTTTTGACCCCCCCAAATTAATTTATTTTTAGAGTTATTTTTATAGCCTTAGATATATTTAATGATTGCAATAAAAAATTTAAAATGGCAAACTTTGGGAAGGACAATGTGTGTGTGTGTGTGTGTGTGTGTGTGTGTGTGTGTAAGTAAAACTTGGGAACCAGCTCTACAGTTAAAGTTTAAAAAAATTCAAATTCAGAAACAGCCAAATAATGCATTGTAATTTAATTAATGTCACTGTAATTTAATTAATGTAAGACCTTATTCTGGCTTTTGACTTAATCTGAAAGTCTTTGTTTAAAACTTCATATGCCTCAAAAAAAGGCCTCAGCATAACACCATTTAAGTCAACTGGAATCATGCCATTGACTTCAGTGACTACAGGGTTAGGCACTTTGCTTTCTGACAGTAACAAGGATTTATACCACTTTGTGGCTTCCTAAGTAAGAGTTTGTCTATTAACATGTTCTTTTAGAATGGATATATGCAATGCTGTTGAATCTATTGTATAATATAAATTGTATAATTTATATTAGTTCAGGCTGACTAATGGAGATGTTACAACAAATATTTTTCCTATAATACAAATAGGGTTTAAAAGGCATTTTAGCCATTTAAATCCAGTACCCCACCTCTTGCTGCTATCATGAGAAATTCAGCCTTTGATTTTGATCTTGTTATAGCTGTATGAGATTGGACACCCTCTGCACACTTGAACAATAAGCCCTTTCGTTTGTGTTCCTTATTTCCTGACAAGATAGGACATCTCCATGATAGTCTATGCTCAAGGCAACAAGTTTCCTGCACCCCCAACAATGGCAAAACCACCAGTCTCCTGTGGAATTCAGCACTGGCCATAGAAAAGGGAAAAATATTTCACCATTTACTCTGCGCTAAAGGAAGCTGGCTGCATGTTTAAGCTAGAATGCTAGAATTGTTTCTGGCCTCTCTGTCTGATATCAGTGTTCTGGGTAGTGGCAGCTGCTGACTCCCAAAAGCTCTGCGATTTTTCCTTTGGATCATACTATTGCTGCACGAAGTCACATCCATGTCATCTCTAGAAGGGTATTTTTAACTTAGTTCCGTATTCCCAAAAAGAACTAAACATCTGGGCAGTGACTGAACAGTTGTTCATTACACCTGCCTTTCACCTCCAGAGAACTGGGTTTCAAATCCTGCTTAGTTTGCAGTTGAGAATGAATTTGAGTGTCCAGACTTCACCCTTTGTTTAGAAAGAAAATTATATAGTTTAACATTGTGTACTTAAGACAACTCCCAAGATTATAATGGCAAAGGTGCTGCAGGTCAGGAGTTGATCAATCGGAATAACTGATTTTTTTGGTGTGATCATGGGTGTCTGGTGTCTCTTGAGTCAGGGAGACCACATGCCCCCACTTCACACCTGCCAGTGACTGGGGGGCAGGGTCCCCTGGGGGCCAATCCTGCTGGCCAGGGAGAGGTGAGGAGGGGTCCCCTGGCGGCCAATCATGCGGCCGATTTCACTCACCATAAAAGCGGCCGCACTGCTTTGGGAACTCCCACGGCCACCAGAAGCAGCGCGGCCGCTTTTGCTGGTGACCCTGCTCCCCAGCTGGCGTTCACCGGGGGGGCCCTGCTGTTTCTGACTGCCCCCCTACCCACCGGCTAAACAGGGAGCGCAGCCGGACAGGGGGTGCACCGGCACTCTTAGGGTGTGCACATGCACCCCCTACACGTTGCCCCTGGGTATGATGGACAGAAAAAAAAGTTGAGTCAATCTGATAGTAATATTGTTTCAGCATAAAAATTAAATGCTGAAAAAATGTTTAGATCCCAAAATGAAATGTTATATTTTAGATGATTTTTACCCTTTTCTTAAAAAAAAAAAAAGTTAAATATATTTTCAAACATTAATTTGAGATGAAAAATCAAAATGCTTGGTTTTGAAAGTGACAGAGGGATAAATGACAGAGGAACATTTCAAATTTACAGAAAAAAATTTCCCCCTTGTTTCAGGTGAAACAATTTGTTAAATTTGGCACCAATACCTTCAGATGACCCCAAACTACCACTTTCAGTAAATAAAACTATTCATCTAAACTATTTCCTTGCATGCTAGTCAGGAGTAAATTATATTAGTATTTGATCATAGCTCTTGCCAGGCAGCCTTAATAGTCTTTTATTTTTATGGCTAGAGACAGAAGTTACACATAAACTGGCTTCAATGATTGGAAACTGGTTTAACTGTAACAGAATAAAAGTTCAGCGCACATAAACCTCTTTCAAAATGGCACAAACTAGTTTAAGATAAACCTGGTTGGATGTAGTATCAGACTTAACTGATTTAGATTAAACTGGTTTAAGGAACTTCTGTCTTAGATACCCTCCTGACTCAAATTAATTATCAGTCACCCAATTCCCAGAATGCTTTACAGCCCTGGGCTGTGCTGTCTCCTCCAGCGCAACAGGGCTGGCACTGCCCCCAGCTGTCACAGCTGAGTCACCAAAGCCTCTGCTCCCTAGCCTGCTTCCTGCCTGGGCGTGTCAGCCCAGCAGGATGGAGGGCAGGGGAACAGACCCATAGAACCCCCTAGTCCCAGGCTGTACAGGAAGAAGGGGAAAAGCCCCTGTGGCGGAGGCTTTTTGCTCCCCTCATTGTAGTCAAGCCAGCCAGTCTGGGATCAGCTCAGCCCTACCCTCTCCCCAGCCTCCACCTCCTAGGTTGCCTGATACTTGCTCCTCCAGCCAGAGTCTACAAGGGGAGAAGCCCCCATCAGGAAGCTTTTGGGCTCCCCCACAGCAGTTTGGAGCCAGGCTGGGATTGGCTCAGCCCCACCTCCTCCTTAGCTGTCCACCTCTGAGAGGCAGGGTGGGAAGGGAGGGAAATGCATTCGCTCAGCTGAGGTTTTTCTAGCATGGGAGGGGGGTAAGTACCCACTGGGGGGCTTTTCACACTCCCTGGAGCTCGAGCTGGGCTGGGATCACCCCAGCTCTGCTCCTTCCCCAGCCATCTGCCCTTGAGCATGTAGCTGAGATGGTGGGGCTGGGGCAAGCCCAGCCTGGCTCCAAGCTGTGGGAAACTGGAAAGCCCGCTGGTGGGTGCTTTCCCCCTATGCCAGGTAGATCCCAGCTGTTGGGGACAGCGGAAGGCCCATGGTGGAGGTTGTGTTCCCCCCTCTCACCCTTCTCAGAGGCAGACGGCTGGGGAAGGAGTAGGGCTAGTGTGATCCCAACCTAGCTCAAGCTGTAAGGGGGGCAACCCCAGTAGGTACTTCCCCTGACCTCACACCAGACAGACCCTAGCTAGGGGGCCTGTGCTGGGCAGCCTGGGCCAGGCGGGGTGGGAGGTGCATTCCCATCACTATGCCTTCCCCAGTCATCCATCTCCAAGAGACATGGGAAGGGACAGGGCTAGGGTCATCCCAGCCTGGCTTCAAGCTGGGTCAGGGCATGAAAAGACCCCCAGTGGGGGCTTGCCCCTGCACCCTGCAGAACCCAGCTGCCAATCAGGCCTGGGTTGCCC